>NW_017386207.1:0-7458 GCF_000237925.1 Schistosoma mansoni
GTACGGCCGAGAATGGGGAGAGTCCTCTCTCCCTCTCCAAATGCTCTCACATGGCCACGCGTATATAGCCTCTGCCAATGAAGTCCTACTCACTGCCTTCTCGTGGCGGGGGTGTTGTTTACGAAATTGAGAGGACGAAAAGCGAATGCCCGACGCTTTAACCGGGTCAGTGGACACGGAAAGTTCACCTAGAGGAGTTGGAAAACCCTGATTCCAAACCAATAGTGCACATGGGCTCCAGTATCCTGAGGGAACAAATGGCGTATGAATCAATAGTTGGTCACCGGCTACCATGGGACTGCATCTTCTCACGATGCTCCACTGCCTTGTGGATCAGACCTTTAGGTCAAAGGCTCCGGGTGTGACTACCTAAGAAAACCACCTGTTTTAGTTTGGGCACGTGGGTAGTATCACAGCCCTCACACAAATCAAATGAGATTTGTGCAACGCATATATATCTGGTGCTTTCTTGTACCAATATTTATGTGTTTAAATAAAATAAAATAATAAGAAAATCAAAGCTTCACAAATAAAGCATTTAGCTCAAAGAGTGTAATATTACAAAAAACAAATAGACTTAGGAATATATCTGCATCCAAGTATTGATATTCACATCTAGTCTCAAACCCATACTTTTCACTTTAAACGTTCAACATGTTGTTTCCCTGAGCTACTAAGTTCATATAACAATTATCTGACTTGTTAAACAGGGTATAAATTCTATTTGATTATAGTTGTTATTATGTAGAACTGAGTAATAATGCCAGGATGTTTGGAATGCGTTTCTCCCCATCTAAATGTAAATTGTTACTCCAGGACTGGCCTGCGTCAACACCTGAACTAAGGATAGGGAGTGAAGTAGTCGAACGTGTCGACAACTTCACTTATCTTGGAAGTCTGATCAGCCCTAATGGGTTGGTGTCTGACGAAATCTCTGCACGGATTCAAAAAGCTCGTTTGGCTTTTGCCAACTTACGTCACCTATGGCGTAGACGAGATATCTGTATATCAATTAAGGGACGAGTATACTGCGCATCAGTTCGTTCTGTTCTACTTAACGGCTGTGAAACATGGCCATTAAGAGTAGAAGATACTCGTAGGTTACTAGTATTTGACCACAGATGCCTTAGAAATATTGCTCGCATCTGCTGGGATAACCGAGTAAGTAATAGTGAGGTTAGACGCAGGGTATTAGGGAACGATGGTAAATCAGTTGATGAGGTGATGAATCTTCATCGACTGAGATGGTTGGGCCATGTGTTACGTATGCCTGAACATCGATTACCACGACGCGCTATGATGACTAGTATTGGGGACGGTTGGAAGAGAGTTAGGGGCGGCCAAACCAAAACATGGCATCAGTGTTTGAAGTCACTAACTTCTAGCCTGAGCCATGTTGGCAGATGCAGACTACCTGGTTGGGGTCCGCGTGACTATCGTAACCAATGGTTGGAGACTCTAGGTGACATGGCTCAGAATCGATCACAATGGCGTAGGTGTATACACTCTTTATCTTCCCTTAAACCTTGAGACTAAAATTGCTTCATATCTCTCTTCCTTCCTATACTATATCCTTATATACAACCTATAATTTATATACTACTACCAACACTAAATTAACTACTATGAATCCGGTGTTGATCTTGTTGTGCTAACGAGGTATGGCAACTTGGACCGATGCATATATGTGCCTGGTCCTACGTTGTAGCTGACTGACATGAAGGTCAGCACACAAATCCTATAAACTATAACAATAATCCTCGTTCAAAGCTTTTTAAAAAGCAAAACAATGCGCTTCGAGGGGAATTCGGATACGAAACTTATGAATAAGGGAGGTTTTGGCGATTCATCGTATCAAGTCTTATCTCTGTATTCAGCAGCCGTATGTCTAATCCCCTAGTTTACCTTGTTCCTAACATAACTGCATATTTTTTCCAGTTATTATTGACACATGTTTGCTTCCTCTTCCTACATTTTTTAAGTGAACGATTACCTTCCATATTTCTGTCCTATATTTTATTTTGATGAGTACGCGTTCATATTATCTTCCTTATAATCGCCCAATGGATATCTCATCTCTGTATATCACTTCACTCTTATTACCCTTTGACTATTATATAACTTTAAATTCTGACTAGCTTATAGAACATCTATTAGAAATGCAACAGTTCTATTTTTGTCATAGACCGCTATATGCAAGACTAAATATGATTATACAGTTCTAGTAAATGATATCATAGAAAAACACTTTATCGCTGAAGCATCTGAAATTTAATTACACAAAATGTTTTAGGTAATATCAGTTAATATCCCGTATCGAACAGTACTTCAATGTTTTAAAATTTTTGACATCAACCAATAACTTACGGATCCAAACAGCATAAATCTACTTCATTTCAAGCAACAGAACGATATTTTACCACTAGCTATCAGAGGACCTGGTTGTGAATAAGATGATCTCAAGTACCGACAGAAGTATGAGGGAGGTTGTCATTGTACCGGTTACCTAAATGATTGAATGATACTTCCTGAAGTAACTGGAAGAGAAAGTGGACTAAAAGTGGTCTTGATGGCTTGAGAGCGAACGGAACACCCGAGTTTTAAGTGACTAAAGGTTATGAACGGCTCGACAAGGTTTCACAACAGGTAATTAGGACCCATGGGGCAAGGTGTGCTATTTTGTAGGAAGGCAGCATCGCTGCAGACGTCAAGGGGAGACCTTATTGTCACACCTCTATGCAGCATGCAGTACGACTTTGCCATCGGGCTCTAAGTTGTTGCTTTAGATCTTACCGTTCCCCAAGCGACCTACCTGATACGACAGGGCCTAAAGAAACGATTATTTCTAAAAGTAAAGCTCGACTGAGTTATTTAGATACACGAGCCTAACTACCACGCCATGATAGAAGCTACGATTGAAACTAGCCATCACATACAAAAAATTATGATTTAGAGACAGGTAAATCTGCACTTGGTGTAAACCATTTGAAGCCTTACCCTATCACAACTTCCGGCTGTTTTAATTTTACACTTGTCATTACCGTGATGTTCGCGACTCATTCCATTATTAAACATAAGTTCATCTTATGGACTTACTGAGTTGTTGGCTTACCTTTCACTTCCACATATCATAGACACGTTACTCTGAAAATACCATACAATAAAACAAAACTTACCTCTAAGTCAGATGAAAACCTACAACAGGCTTTTTTCAAAATGACTGTAGCTTGTTCACACCAACTAATTCAAAGGTTCAGAAAATTTAAAAGCACATATAATCGCTACATTTTATTGACATGGTTTGAAATACATTTTAATAAAGTTGATTTGTAATAGTTGATCGTTTTTGTCATTTAAACATTTTTCGGCTAGCTTTCTAATGGTTTGTGATTTTCGTCATAAATTTCTTTAGCTAAAGTTAACAGCTGATTAAGTTGTGTTTCAGAGAAATAATTCAATGAAGCTTCATCCAATGGTTTACCAAGCGCCTCTTTTTTGTTCGCTTCAATTTTATCCTCTTTGCCAATTTTATTGTTCGGATTTCGTATGGATTGATTAATTTGCATCGATAATTCAACTGCATATTTCTGTAAGATAAAATAATTATTTTAAGGAAAAATTAACAAAGGTGTTAATCGCTTATAAGCATTACGGATGTTGAGTTGTAAAAAGCTAAACTTAGATTAACTATTAACTTAGTGATTTTGATTAACCTATTATGGGTTAGTCAATCAAATAGTTAAACACAACTTTAAGACATTTAGCGAATGCTAAATATGGAAGTGTATACATGGACATTATGATAACACAATATTTACCAGACACGTTCGGTATTAGGTGATGGATAAGAGTATGCTTATGCTCAAATCGCTGTCAGTCGTAAGCAGTGTAGAACAGAGCACATGTATCTGTCTGTTCATGTTGCCACATCACTGCACAATGAACTTAAGTTATCAGGAATATATAGTGCCCCCAAATGCCCTGGTATGGCCGAGAGTGGGGAGAGTACGCTCTCCCTCTCCAAATGCTCTCACATGGCCACGCGTATATAGCCTCTTCCACGGAAGTCCTACTCACTGCCTTCTCGCACCACGGGTGTTGTTTACGAAATCCAGAGGATGAAAAGCAAATGTCCGACGCTTTAGTCGGCTTGGTGGACACGGAAAGTTCATCTAGGGGAGTTGGAAAACCTTGATTACAAACCAATAGTGAACATGGGCTTCAGTATCCCGAGGAAACAAATGGCGTATGAATCAATCGTTGGTCGCCGGCTACCATGGGACTGCATCTCCTCACGATGCTCCACTGCCTTGTGGATCAGGTCTTTAAGTCAAAGGCTCCGGGTGTGGCCCCTTAAGCAAACTACCTGCTTTAGTTTGGGCACCCAGGCAGTATCACAACCCTCACACAAATCAAATGAAATGTGTGGTGCATATATATCTGGTGCCCTCTTGTGCGAATGTTTATGTGTTTTAAAAAAATAAATAAAAGAAAATAACGATTCAGCTTTGAACATTTTAATAAAAGTATAAAATTTTCTTATGAATTTATTTCAAGAGTTTATATATTAAGGATGGTGAAGTTCCGAAATACAAAATATTTAGATACTTAAACCTACTTACTGTCCATTCAACCATGAATGGTTGAAAAAATTCGGGTTTGACATCTTTATGCTTCTTGAATTCCGTCTTCACATATTTGTCACCAATTTCTCGTAAATGTGGAGGCAGTGAGCGGTGCAAAGTAAGTATAAATTTATACAAGAAACGAACACGTTGAGAATGGACAGCATTTTTCAAAATGTCTTGGGACATAGCATTTGAAAGAATGTTAGCTCACAACATTAATTGGAGTCAGAGACGAATGATGATTTGAGTAGCAACCAGTATGAAGAATAACCTGAAGTATGGAAAGCAAAATATACTACAATACTTGAATTAGTTTTAAGAGAAAAATAGAAAATAACCTTAGAAACCTGACTGTAGGTGACAGAATGAGATATATTACCAAAAACTAAATCAACTTTATTAAGAACAGATTTCGTGAGCGCTGTGTATTACTCCATAATTCGAGGAAAAAGCACTAAAGCATTTCAAACCTGCATGCGAATGTTTGACATTAGAATGCATAGACAACTCAGTTATAGTGCCACTCCATGGTGACGTGGACCGAGAATACCATAACTGAAGCTGACCAACAAGATAGAACTTCACCACTATTGTAGAAACTCTACTAGTAATTGAAAAATATACTCTGGAAGATTTGTCTTTAATACGATCAGGCTTCGTCTAATCTTAACACTATACATGGTAGGCTTTGCTCAAATTTAACTGCTGGGACACCATTTAAAGGTTATGCAACCGCATCCATCTCCACCATTTGTTTAATGGTGCAATCTGTCACAGAAACATTTATCAGAATGGGGATTTGTGGGTTCGCTCATGGATCCAACTATTGACATTATTACAATCTCCATTCTGATAACCATGCGCTCACTAGTGATGCATATATATGCTTGGTCCTTATCTTCCCTTAAACCTTGAGATTAAAATTGCTTTCATAACTCCTTCCTTCCTATACTATATCCTTATACACAACCTATATTTTATATACTACCACCACTAAATTAGCTACATCTATAAATTCGGTGTTCATCTGGTTGTGCTAACGAGGTATGGCAACTTGAACCGATGCATAAATGTACCTGGTCCTACTTTGTAGCTGACTGACTGCTCACTAGTGATTAGCCGCAACCATTAGAATCCTATCCGTGTCGGGTGGAGACAGTTACCCACCCCAGGCAATGAATGAACGGTCGTGCGAGATAACGGGTTGATTGAATTTAGACGTTAACACCGTAATTATAATTACTTTGTTCTACAGCGACTATACCTAACTGTTGTGATAATGCAACCGACGAAATGGAGGTAGGTACATGCTACTTTGTTTAGAAACATATACGTTTTATATATTGGTCTTAGTACAGCTGCGTTACTTAATAGTCAAGCATGACAGAAGGGAGACCATGTAAAATGTTATAACACTGGTAATTGTACCTCTAGATACAACTACCAAAAGATCCCAAACAACCAGTAAGGAAGAAATAAAGCGAGTGAAAACGTAAATAAAGAGGAAATGTCGATGTTTCGACCTTACGTCGTGTATTTAGGGAAAATTTAGAGACAATTATACGTAACGTTCTGTATTTGAATATACCACGACTTGTACTTATATTTTCTAGAGCATCTACAAAATAATACACGGTTAAATTACATTGAAGAATATTTTCATTAGCACAATCAATAAAATACGGACATAGACACTTTTCTTCGATGCATATATACTTACTTTTTCCTCTGTTCAGCTAGTGTTCCAACATGCTTGGTGTCCAATAAAAATAGCTTACGTGATGCGAATGAATGGCATGCTCTCTGTTTTTCATGTTCGTTATAACTGATTACCTTGTTAGTCTTCTAAGATGAGCTCAATCAAAGTCGTTGAGAGAGCTCGTAGACGTAGAGCAACTGTTAACTTGCCAAGCGTCCTCACCTGTCATAGATCTACTTATAACAGACGAAAGAATAAAACACGAACAGCTTTCAAGATGAAACTTAACTTGCTTTCGTTTAGTAAGTCAGATAATGAAAGCACGAATAAAGGTAACTGACTTTGACAGTGATTTATATAGAATTGATAGCTGTTAACAGAGAAATTAATTCTAATGACATTCCTTCAACTGTAACACCTTCCTCTAGCCTTAACAATGTAAGGCTTCTGGATGATAATGGTACGTGTATGAAGTGAATACGTTAATACATTTCTTATAGGATGTCGTAACGTCAATGTTTGCTCTCAGAAGTTCGTAAATTATTAAGAGCAGATCAACAAGATATTCATGAATTTAATGACAAAAACCTATCTGGGCATCAGAGTTGCTGATTAGATTCTGAATGATTTCCGAGATCTTGTTCCGGACTTACCGACCAGCATCAGAAGTGCTCTGAGGACGTGCACAAGTGTCCAACCAAAGTTAATCAGTAGTGGGGTTTACAACTATCTGGCATTGAAAACCAATCTGCTAAGATATGTTGAACTTTTAAATTCACTTAGTATTGTTTGTTTGAATCTTCCCATCGATGTGTTAGGACTGCAACTGGTCAGTCTCTAATTGGCATATGTGCATACTGTGCGTATTGCCTCGATATAGCCTTGATTCACAAGCATGATAAGCAAAGATGGATAGTGGCTAGTAGTGGAATCCAGGACGCGCGTTTCGTCCTATTTTGGACTCGTCAGCTGGATGTACCTGCATCTCAGAGTTGATGTTCACTCTGGGACTCGAACCCAGTACCCTCGCTTCAAACGCCATCGCGTTATCCACTCGGCCACTGAGTCCTGATAGCCACTTGCTTGTGCGATGGGGTGAAGTTTAAATTCACTTAGTATTGTTTGTTTGAA
>NW_017386207.1:7658-38657 GCF_000237925.1 Schistosoma mansoni
TAAAAGAAGCACTAACTTCAACGTGTCAGGAGGTTCTTGGTCCTAAGAAGTATCATCGTAAGGAGTGGATCTCTATGGGAACCCTGGACAAAATTCAAGAAAGGAAGAACAAGAAACTAGCAATTAACAAAAGTCGAACACGAGCAGAGAAAGTCAAAGCACAAGCAGACTACGCAGAAGCAAACAGGGAAGTGAAGAAAAGCATTAAAGCCGACAAACAGAAATACATGGGAGAACTAGCAACGACGGCGGAAAAAGCTGCAAGAGAAGGGAATATGAGACAACTATATGATACAACGAAGAAATTGGCAGGGAGATATAGCAAACCAGAGAGACCAGTCAAGGACAAAGAAGGAAAGACAATCACTGAGATTTAAGAACAGAGGAAAAGATGGGCAGAATACTTCGAGGAACTGCTGAATAGACCAGCCCCATTGAATCCACCGAACATCGAAGCAGCCCACACTGACCTTCCAATAGATGTCACTCCACCAACGATCGAAGAAGTCAAGATGGCCATCGGACAAATCAAATGTGGGAAGGCGGCAGGACCTGACAATATACCAGCAGAAGCACTGAAGTCAGACATTGAAATAACTGCAAATATGCTTCACCTTCTATTCAAGAAGATTTGGGAAGAGGAACAAGTGGCCAAGGACTGGAAAGAAGGATATCTCATCAAGACACCAAAGAAAGGAGATCTGAGCAAAGGTGAGAACTACAGAGGCATCAGTTTGTTATCAGTACCAGGAAGAGTTTTCAACAGAGTGCTGCTGAATCGGATGAAAGACGCAGTAGACGCCGAACTTAGGGATCAACAGGCTGGATTCCGTAAGGATAGGTCGTGCACAGACCAGATTGCGACACTACAGATCATCGTTGAACAATCAGTTGAGTGGAACTCATCGCTATACGTCAACTTCATTGACTATGAGAAGGCGTTTGACAGCGTGGACAGGAGAACATTATGGAAGCTTCTTCGACACTATGCAGTTCCTGAAAAGATTGTCAACATTATCCAAAACTCATACGACGGACTACAGTGCAAAGTCATGCATGGAGGACAGCTGACAGATGCATTTCCAGTAAGGACCGGAGTCAGACAAGGCTGTCTACTCTCCCCATTCCTCTTCCTTCTAGTGATTGACTGGATTATGAAGAATTCGACATCTGACGGGAAATATGGAATACAATGGACAGCTCAGAATCAATTAGATAATTTGGACTTCGCAGATGACCTAGCTCACCTCTCATACACACGAACAAATGCAGATGAAGACAGCAAATGTAGCAGCAGCCTCCGCATCGATAGGCCTCCACATTCACAAAGGAAAAAGCAAGATTCTCAAATGCAACACGGAGAACACCAACCCAATCACACTTGATGGCGAAACCCTGGAAGAGGTGGAAACATTCAAGTATCTGGGGAGCATCGTTGATAAACAAGGAGGATCGGATGCAGATGTAAAGGCGAGGATTGGCAAAGCAAGGGCAGCATTTCTACAATTGAAGAACATATGGAACTCAAAACGACTCTCAACTAATTTCAAGGTCAGAATCTTCAATACGAACATCAAGACGGTCCTACTGTATGGAGCTGAAACGTGGAGAACTACTACATCCATCGTTAAGAAGGTACAAGTATTTATAAACAGTTGTCTACGCAAAATACTCAACATCCATTGGCCGGATACTATCAGCAACAGCGTTTTATGGGAGAGGACAAACCAGCTTCCAGCTGAAGAGGAAATTAGGAAAAGACGTTAGAAGTGGATCGGACATACATTAAGGAAATCACCAATGTGCATTACACGGCAATCCCTAACTTGGAATCCGGAAGGGAAGCGGAAAAGAGGAAGGCTAAATAACACATTACGCCGGGAAATAGAAGCAGATATGAAAAGGATGAATAACAACTGGAAAGAACTGGAAAGGAAGGCTCGGGACAGAGTTAGATGGAGAATGCTGGTGAGCGGCCTTTGCTCCTCGACGAGGGGTAACAGGCGTAAGAGAGAAGAGGTACATATCGGGTAGTCTGTTGCGAAGCAAGCAGCTCAGCGTTACGCAGAAAAGGTGTCTTTCTGCGATAGGCTTCAAGTTAGCATTTCGACGGACAATGCCCCGATAACCGGTAAGGTGGACTCACATAAGCAATTAATTATGTATATGAACAGCAAAATAACTTAATCTAAGCCCGATAATGTCGTAGTAGTACACGGAAAGCCCGGCTTAGTCACTGATATACGGGAGAATGGACTATCAAAATTCAGGCTTTTTGCAGACCCACACAAATACTTTGAAGATCCCTTCCCCTCTAGTGATATAGGAATATTTATGTGCTCGGTAGTTAGTAGTGAATACACATGAATTTCGATTAAAGGTATTGACTGTAAATGTATTGCAATAAATTGTGTTCGTTATTTAGTTATTGTTTCATTGTTACATACTTTTATGTGAATGTATTTTGTTTCGTTTCCTATTATGTAATATTTATCCCACTGACAAAAATACGTCATTATAGACGCACCGAGCAAGAAGCAACTTGTGATTACAGCCAGACATTGGGTTATTGGTGAAGAAGTCTGTCTCTATCCACCAGAGCGGTTTGATATGCACCTACAAAACAGTGACCGACCAGATGACAATTGGTCAGTCCTGAAGTTTAAGGTTGTTCACGAATGCGCTCAGTTATAAACATGAAACGATCATTTCCTATAAATAGTCTCCGATCTGCCAATGATTTATTTTTCTCCTTCAAAAACTTAGATGTTTACCGTACGAAATGTTCGGCGATCGAAAACACCTTGCCACTGAACATTGAGAAGTAGAAGAGGTTAGTACAATAATCTTACTAAAATTTCAAAAATGTGCACGGAAGCGTAAAGAAGGTTTTCTTTACTATCCGGTTGACATGGTTGTTGCTGAGATGCAGTCTGGAAATAGCCACGTCCAATATACCAAGTGTCTGTTGTTCGACAGTGTTCTCTCTCCCATTGCCAAGTAGGTTTCTGTACTTTGTAGATGTGAATTAAGTAGTTAGACACAATTAAACACTTCGCCATCAACGTTCGAATCTATGCGTGTATGTAGTGAGTTTGCGGCGGAGTAAGTCATCTGTAAGATGAAGTTAAGTTTTTCAGATTCAATAGATTGCATACTGTGCCGCAGAACATATCATCAAGCATTTGTGAATTGAGTGCAATTGTGAAGCAGCTACTATCAAGTTAGGAATATGCCTAACTCGCGTAAATATTACGTTGATTCTGTTATATAACGGCAAACGTAACTCACTTTGATACTTTGGAAATGGGCCCTCTTACACATCAAAACATTACCAACTAACTCAAGCCTTGATGCCTATGAAAAACCAAATGTCACAGCCACTAGAGTGAGAGTGCAAATAACATCTAACGAACTTGAGATTCGAACATCTATTCAGATTAAAATTTTTGTATTCAGGAGAGGAGGAGTACGGCCTGTGTTAGTCCTTCCATAGTAAAACTCTGAGTGTCTTGTCTTCTTTTGAACAAGTTAATTGAAAGAACCAGACACCGATTTCTTCGGGTAACAAGTTTCAAGGATTTAACGTCGATATGAAAACTTGTATATCACGGGTATTTTATTCGTTCTTGACTTTTGTGCTTACAGACAGATTCCTGCACTTTGATTTCTTTCAGGAGGGTAAGAAGTTATCTGATGATGGAATACAACATAATAAGTACTATGACCTGATACGAGCATTCTACCTAAACATCACCATCACTCGCCTCGAAGCAGTCCATAAAAATTATATATCGAAGAACAAAAGACAAAGTACCCTCCAACTCTTTCTCAATCAGAGTTGCTCCACTTTGGAATCCTCTCTAAGCTGAGTCGAAAACAACCCTTTCGGCGGAGTATAGACTTGAAGCACAATTGCTCACCCACTGATTGCAGTCTCCACTTCAAACTAGGTATGTCTGATGTGTATCTAGTAACTTATCTACAATTGTCACTATCACATAACATGAGCACATAACCTGTGTTCATAACCTCTGTTTCCCTTGTATTCTCACAATTCGACCTTCTCACACTGTCTGAATCACCAATCAACTAATTAAACTGTTTGTTTAGTGCTTAGGAAATTCGTATTCTCTTAGCTTTCGAAATTTTCCGGTTGTAAACAATCATCCTCCTGCTTGTTGATGTTTTAGTTGCTGGTATTCAAAGACCCTATCGCCTTGAGATAATCACACAAAGTATACAAATACACAAATAACTATTGAAATGACTAGAATTAATGCAACCGGGTGGCTAAACTACCACCCATCGGGCTTTACCGAATACCTAGAACTGTACCAAGACTTGGAACAACATCGTAACACCATGAGGGAAATGTAAAGAGATCTGTGATAGATTAAATGTTATATTAACTAAAAAATAGCAATACAATTATTATTTCCAAATGGTAATATTTCAGTATGCAAACTAAAAGTTATAAACAGTAATAAAAGTTAAGGGACTTTACTTAAGTCAGCAGGTTGGTGCGTGTTCGGTTGCGTTTGGTACGAGAATCCACAATTATGGAAAATTGACAATTCCTGTGAGGTCGATATGGTTCCAGTAAAATAGTCAAACGTAGAATATCATGGAAATGTCACCACAGTCTATAAATGTAGATGATAGGTGTTTCAGAGTTCAGTTATCGTAACCGCAAGCAACAGAGAACAAGAGACGTGTGTATAGTAGTGTATTTACGAGCGGTTAACAACGTGTGTCATGCAATGAGTAGCATGGAACGGAAAGGTGTGTGTTCACGGTCATACACTTAAACAACGTGTACAATCATTTTGTGACAAATGTATAGACTGTGAAAATTGACAAAATAAATGTAAATAATATCAAAAACTATTTACAAAATAGGTTTGTTATGCCTATCTACACAGAGCAGTTAACCTAAATTCGTCCACTGAAATGATACTGGGTGGTGGACATATACCCTCTGCAGTACTTCAAGTAGAAGTCTGACATATTTCTAGGGATCAGAATAGTGTTTCAATCCAGGTGATTATTATTTCTCTTTTGCTTTTTAAGTATGCTTAGGTTCCTACCTGAAGACATCGGCGATCCACTCCTACTAGATACAGGGACCCGTTAAGCGAAGCCCTCTCCTATTCTGTCCACGACTGTCTCAAAAATTCGAGAGCTTTCATTTGCGTTTCACTGACAAGTGTTTTTGACATATTTTGTTTTTTCCTACTAGTGCGGAGAGCGCGAAATCAAGGTCATGTTCTTAATCCGCGATATTTAAAGTTGGTATTGTTATTACCAGTTTAGCTAAATACCTACAGGAAAGACAAGTGGTGAGATTTATGTATAGAGACAAACTAATTGTATTAATAATAAACATATTGAATCATCCATTTATTTTCTGTGTCTCCTGATTTTCAAATTGGGTATGGTCTCAAGGTAGTCTTGTTTTATGGTACAGCTTTACCCCGTAATTTATTATCCTGACTCCTAAAAGTGACTTAATGTTAATACTCAACGGTAATCCGTAATCATATTCTGAGCCGGGTGGATGGCTGTGATTTCACGGTTATTTTTGTGATCGTTCGACTTCGCCTGAAAATTTTCAGGAGCTCCATACTTAAGTATGGAGCTCCATACTGTTCAGCTTAAGTTTGGAAAGGAAAGGAGGCTTGCTGGCCTGTGTCAGTTCTAGCAATGGTAATCAATTGGTTGGTCCGACTTTTCGACGATTCGACAGGTGGGGCTTCAATCACATGTTATATATTACATCGAAGGACAACATTACGGTAGTCTGCACACGGACTACAAACGATTTAATTGCTGCAATTACAAATACAGGAACTTCTTAGTAGTCTCATTTATTTTAGCTGCTTAATTGTCACGTTTCCTCTAAAATCCTTGTGAAACCGATCGTACATAAGCATCAGGTACTGAAATTCGCCCCGTGACCTTGAAATCCCTAAAACGCTTCAGATTGGCTCGTCCATAAGTCATAGACTCGCCAAGCAAGAAAATTGAGAACATACCAGGCGCAAATTTATCACTAGGTAGATTGAAAACTAAAAAAGTCATCTCTAGTTCTTCAATATGACGAAAGTTTTAGCTTGGGCAGTCGATCACCATACGAGAGCCTCGCTATTCCAGAGGTCAGCTTGGTTGCTGTTCTTTGAACTATCTTCAAAAGCTCGCCGCCTTTTTAAGCATGGGATAGCCTATTATATGCAGTATTCAGATTTAGGACGCACGAATACAGTATACAAAGTCAAAATAAGTTTTAGCGTCGATATGACTAAAGGCTCTACGTATTGACTATAAGGTTCTAGAACCTTTGGCGGCTATTGCACGGCAGTGTGCAATAGTTTATGAGTCTTGGCCAACGATGACTTCTAAGTTATTTTGTGTATGGGCAACAGGTAGCTCAATGTTATTCATCGTGCCTGTATCTGTACCTTGATGATCAATATGCATCACAATACACTTGAAAGTATTTATCGGTAGTTGCCAGGTTTGAGACCGTTCAGATAATTTCTCCAGGGCATTTTGATGTTCTGAGCTATCACCCCTACTTATCGCTCTCCATATCTTGACATTGTCAACATATATCAAGACTGATTGATAGGAGACGAGAAAGGTCATTTACTTATAAAAGGGATAACATGCCCCCAAACTGCACCCTGATGAACCTCGCTAAGCACAGTTTCCCAGCTCGACGGCTTGGAGTTCATCTGTATTCTTTGTTAGCGCTCAATTAGGAAGTCTTTTATCCACATTAATAGATTGCCTCCAACCCCGACATTTCTCAACTTATATAACAGCCGGTTGTGAGGAACCTTATCGAAAGCTTTACTTGAGGTCTACCAGTTGAGTATCTGGAAAAGTGTAGGCCATCATACATTGATGACCAACAATTGTACTCATACATTTCTAACATAATTGTAAAGGGAGTGGTAGTTGTAGACATTAATACCTTTTTCTTCATTTGGTTCCTTTTCAGAAACCTTTGGTGTGCACCACAAGAATATCTAGATATTTTCATTTTCAAGTGTTCAGACATCGTATTTCGATTATTTGTATGACTGATGATGTATGTGAACTAGATTAAAACCAAAAACGCACGTAATATCAAATGGAATATACCAACTGTCTGTAAGAGGGAAAATCACTTAGTGACTGAACCTGCGTATGCCACAGTTGTTTGGGTATCTAGGCGTTTCTTTGTCCAAAATCTTAGTGTGAATAGATGAAGTTCTTTCAGTTTTCACCT
Organism: Schistosoma mansoni; assembly: GCF_000237925.1. NCBI lineage: Eukaryota > Metazoa > Platyhelminthes > Trematoda > Strigeidida > Schistosomatidae > Schistosoma > Schistosoma mansoni. The sequence continues at coordinate 14,935 of NW_017386207.1, forward strand.
ATATAGACCACATTTAATGTAGGCTAGATGTCTGTTTATCTGTAAAAGTATGTCGCGAGACAGTTTGCTGTGTATTAGTTTGTGGCTGCCAACTATTTCATTTAGGGCTAGTATGTGCTCAGATTGTTGTTATAAGGTCTTGTATGTCTTTAAATGACCATTAGCACATGGTAGGACAATTGGATTAGTTATATTGGTGTCAGGTATAGAGTAGATTAGAGAATAAAATCGCTAGCGCTTATCAGTCCTTGTGGCTGATGTGTAAGATGTGCGTATCAAACCACTTTCGACAACAGCGTACTCTATTTGACAGATGACTAGTTTGGAAGAAGCTAGAAGTCAATAGACCAGAATATCAGTCCATAAAGTTACTAAATATCTATTTATAGTAAACGCCTTCACTGTGGTTTGTAGGGAAATTAGAATCTTTAGCATTAGATGTTGAGTAATGTGAGGCAAATGGATTCACTCAATATTTCTATTTTATTTCGCTTCTCCGAGATTAGTAATATATTCTATTCATTTGTTCCTCTCTGAAATACATTCTAGTTTCTCACAGTATGATTTTTTTCGTCTGAGTTATTACACATGTGATAAAGATTTCACTGTTTACCAAGCACTTATCCAAATTACTTCATGTTTTCTATTACTATGCATTTTTATGCTTATACAGTTCCGTTGATTAATCTGTAATTTTTGTCTTAAGATTTCGGTGTTGAGCACAGAAGATTCCAGTCTAATCTCGACACATTCAACTAAACTCCTTCCTTTCAAGCATCCATTCGTGATTAAAATCCAAACGCATATAGAGAATGGTTGAGATTAACGATGGTCGCCATTTTAAAAATCCCTTTCAGGATTATACAACTGGAGACCAGCTTAAAGTACTTTCAGTATTTATTTGTGCACCACGTTCCAGGTGGAGAATACAAGCATCCCAAACAAAACTGTCGAACTGTTAAATGTTCTGAATTCGAATTTCGAGAAGTTATCGTCGTCTGACATATCAATGTACACGGGATTGTCAGGTGAGTGTCGTGTGTTTTATTCATCCCTAGTCAGTGAACCAGTCATATGCAACGTCGAACTTGACACATATATGGATCAGTTCAAGCTGAAACACTATCAGAACAGCGAAATGAAAGTGTCAGGACATGTCTCAGAAAGGTAGATATAGTAACGGTATTAATGGTAATGGGAGAGATTAGGCATACAAGGCCCAATTTGAGAAGAAAATATGAATTTGTGGAATGAAGATATGTAAAATAGTTTAAAGATTCTAGATCTAAAGGAATGCACCTGTGCCATTGAGAACGTTTTTAAGCGACGTCACCCAAGGTCTAACAATTGGTCACGACAATCACGCGGTCTCAACCGGACAGTCTGAACTTAGTTACATGGCCCATTGGAGTGTTTCAATGTATCTGAAATAAGCCATAGTTTCAGATTGAATGAAATGACTAACCACAAATGTGAAGCCTTTCATGCATGTATTGTGGATCTTACGTTTTCCTTTGTGCCTGCGGGTGTTATATTTTTGTAAGACACCAGGTGTGGCCTACAATGTCACATCAGTATGTACGTGGTACCACCACATCTATTCTGATTTATCAATCGTTGAAAGTCGAGTGATTGACTATGGCTAATTAGACCAAGTGTTGAGTTATATACCACATATCTAGTCATGTCCTTTGAATACGTTTATCAGGATATGTCCTTCAATTCGAAGCATGCTGTAATCAGATTGTCGGAAAACTTCGTCTCTGTTTATATTCTTTACTGCTAGTGATAAGCCCTACTTAGTATGAAAGGAATAATGTATGGACCACTGAGTCGACCAGTGAAATTTGTCACTGATCGTTGTTGGTGTAGGTGAACTAACGATATTCAGTAGTAAAACCTTTCATTGAATGTTGACAGCATTGTGTTCCACACTGGTCATAATCCATTGTTCTGATGGAGATAACAATTTATCGGGACCCTCCAAACTCACAAACAGACGTTGTCTAGTCATTGAGCTGTAAGAAGTGTAAGCGTGCACTGTAGAATTTGTGGATAGTATGCAAATCATTCGATGAACTTGTGTGTCTTTCCATTTGCCTTGTAGGTGTTGGACTATTCTACAATTACCTATCACAATGCAAATGTGAATTATTAGACAGAAAGATACGTGAAAATGGTGTTGCACGTACTGAGAAGTTGCTTAATCGATGTCTACGTCATATTGAATTGAAGAAGTTGTCTAAAAATATCAGTGTTTACACTAGCCCGATCGGTCCACTGTGTTTAGGTGCTTTATCATCGGTCAAACATGGAAGCGAGAATACAGAGGCGAAGAAATTCGTTGAAGAAATTTTGTCGGCGAGTAAATATGGCTTAGATGTGGACAGTGGGATGCCTGATGAAGCGTTGTATGGGCGTACTGGCTATCTAAATTGTCTGGTAACACTTCGAGAAAATAATTTCGACATCCCTGTCTCTGTTGTCTCGTCGGTATGTGTTTGTGTATTTGTTGCTGTTTTGAAAGTGTTTATTAATAAATTGTTTGTTCTTGATTGTGCAGAAGAGTGAATGAAAAGGTTTATTGCTTCACAGTTGTTCTAGATAATTTATGAAACTGGTTCAATCGAATAAGCTTTACAATGATATGTTTGTGGTTGATATTATGGAAGTGTTGTCCGTGACGATGCTTTGGAAGTTATAATTCTGTGATGTAGACACACCTCCCGACTATTCTTTTTAAGGTCCACATGGGAATCCTTGTTTTTGAAGACATTTAATGAAACCTGAATGACACATAACAACCAAATGTTTTGATGTGCGTTGTAGTTTTGTACCCTTGTCACATGTTTACATTTGTCAGTGATAGTAAGAATTTAGAAAATAACTTTTATAGAATTGCCATAATTCCACGATTTATATTGATGTAAGAAACTGGTTGTATCAAATAATGGCCTAAATTGTCAATGTTAAAATGTAGAAGGCGATCAATTTTGTGGGCTTTTGTTCAGAGTTATATTGAAGTTACAAGCACTCGGAGTTTTATGTGATATGAACGAACTTTCGGTTCGTGTTTGGTTAACAATCTGAATCAGAAGTCTTTTTGCCATCACTCTTGTTTACTCCATATTTCTGTGATAATAGCAATGCCTATTGATGTCTGTACTTCACATCTGTTTCTCCTTAGTTGTTTGTATCTATGGCAGCACAGGCCAGTTATTGGTATGCACGGTGTGAATCCGATTCTCATGACCAATACTAATCGTTGTAGAACAATCAACCGTTTTACGTTCCATGAAAATGTTCAAGTGACTGATACTTTAACCTAGTTTCAGTGTTTCCTGTTGACTAACTCCAACTACCATCTTATCTCGACATAGTGCACGCAATGCTGAGTCACCTAGTCTGGTGGCCACATTGCAACTTGATCGATAGGATTCGATCTGCACTAAGAAGGACGTGACATACATGCCATTGATCACCACCCAGTGATCAGTCAATTGTAAACTGTAACGTCTTGCTCATCTTTTCAAGAAATATTTCCTGTGATTGTTTGTGCATGGGGTTACGGCATTTCGCTGTTTGAGTTATAAATTTTGTGTTTTTTTCGTAATATGAAAGTAGTAATACTAATTATAGCATTTTGAATTCAGATAACAGATGCTATATTGAAGTCTGGTCAGAAAACAGCTGGTGCTTACAAATCGAATAGTTTTTATGATAGATTAATGTATCAGTCATCGAAACGAGATTTGCGCATGCCACCGTTAATGTTCGAATGGCATGATAAATGTTATCTTGGGGCTGCGCATGGTTTTGCTGGTATTTTGACTACTCTACTAAAGGTGAGTAGTTTGAACATGATGCTATTTTTTGGTTGGTTTCTGATGGAAATTATTGAATAACTGAGCTGCTGGTGAAAAGATTAATAATGAACGTGAGTAAAATAAGCTTCAAAAGTGAACTGACTAACAGTAACCCATAGAATTTGATTTTGTGGAAAAAATGATGTTTGAGTACCTCATTTTCTTTTGGATTTATGTATAATTATTTTATTATTTATTTAGACACATAAATATTGGTGCAAAGGGGCACCAGATATATATGCGCCACACAAAACAATGAAAATGGGAAGGGAAAGGGGTAAGATGCATATAATAAAAAGTAATAGTGAGGGGAACTGAAATGTATAACCAGAAGAACTCTTTTAGTGAAGGAGGTTATAACCACTCTTTATGCAGAAAGTAAAAGAAAGTTACAGCAGGATGGCCATTGGCTTCTATTCTGAGCCGTATCTGATAACGTCTCTAGCCACTGTGTAGCACCATCTCTTGGACCCCAGCCAGGGAGTCGTGAAGGACCATGTATAATAAAATTTATCCACTCCGTTATTATTATCTAAATCTTAAGTTGCTGTGTTTAGTAATGTGTTTACAGCCGATTCTCGTCAATATTTCATTTTTATCAGCTTTCGAATTTCGATGCCGATTGCTCTATCTACTTTTCTTCTGTTCTTAAAAAAGCAAATTATTTCCGTATTCTTAACTTAAATCGTTTCAGTAACGCTTACACTCCTCTATCTTATTGTAAATCATATATATGCGATTTACTGAGTATTAAAATGAATAGATATTTTTCAAAAAGCAATCACTTCTTTCATAAATCAGGTGGATTAACCTTCAAACCTTTATAAGTCTTGAATATTGAGTCATTCTGAGGCTCGCATTACTCTGAGTTCATTTGTCCACCTTTGCTCACTCTTCTTTAGCGCTTTCACTACCGATAATTTAATTTTTCACGAATGAGACTTTAATCAATATTTAGAGAAGTTTCGCTAATTAGAATCCCGGTTATAAATTCTCTACTCCGTGCATACTATTTCGTTTATAAGCCGGCATCTTAAACTTTGGTTAATGATACTCTTTGACTGACAAGAATTAAGGTCGAAGCAGTCTTAACTCCTACTAATCTTCTGATACGTACCTTTTCCATCATCAATCTTGAGTCTGAATGAGAGAAAATAATAAGCAAGCTTAAGACGCTAGCTTATAAATAAAATAGTATGCGTGGAGTAGAGAATTTATAACCGGGATTCTGACTAGCAAAACTCCTTATCACCTATTAACAAGTCTTAATCAATTTTGTACCTGGCAAAAGTGTGTGGATTCAGTTTAGGATGTCAGCATATTGCGAGTGAGATGTAAAATGGAGGACCGAACATTAATTGCGATGAGACTTTGAACGTGCGAAATGTATTTGTATGGATGTGTGTTCATCTGTCGTTTAATTTTCAAGATTGAAGTCAATCATTCTTTGTTGAAATATGTCCATACTGTTTTGAATCGTTGATAATACCTTTTGATTACAAGGTTCAAATGTATTTGGATTACTTCTAACAGTAGAATTCAATAGGCTTGTTTATATCCTATTGGGGACTCACCAGTCGAATGTACTTGCAACTTAGCTGATAGGTCCCAAATAGGATAAAATGCAAATACTTGACTCCACTGCTAGCCGCAATCCAAATAAAATTGCAGTTTGAAGAACAAAAAGTTATACATAGTTACGGACTTAATATTTGTAGGAATATAAAGAATAAATGCAACTGCACCACTGACATCGGTTTTCTCTTTTTTTTTCGCTTTACGTCTGGAACCATAGTTTACAACTATTATGTGGATTGTAAACAAAAACTCTGCGCCTTTCCTACATAGCTCAAACCAATAGTGTCAGTACAACTCACTTATCGCATACAAGTCACTGAAGTCATTTTTTAGCCTCACTTATTATTTGAGTGTTATTGATACTACTAAGCTAAAATAATCGAAGTTGATGAAATGCTAATTTGAACCTACAGCCCCTAAATGCCCTGGAACGGCCAAGAGTGGGGAGAGTACGCTCTCCCTCTCGAAATGCTCTCACATGGTCACGCGTATATAGTCTCTTCCAGGGAAGTCTTACTCACTGCCTTCTCGCACCACGGGTGTTGTTTACGAAATTGAGAGGACGAAAAGCGAATGTCCGGCGCTTAAACCGGGTTGGTGGACACGGAGAATCCATCTAGGGCAGTTGGAAAACCCTGATTCCAAACCAATAGTGCACATGGGCTCCAGTATCCTGGACGGAAAAAATGGCATATGAATCAATCGTTGGTCACTGGCTACCATGTGACTGCATCTCCCCATGATGTTCCACTGCCTTGTGGATCAGACCTTTAGGTCAAAGGCTCCGGGTGTGGCCCCCTAAGAAAACCACCTGCTTCAGTTTAGGCACCTGAGCAGTATCACAGCCCTCACACAAATCAAATGAGATTTATGCGGCGCATATGTATCTGGTGCCTCTGTACAAATATTTATGTGTTTTAATAAATAAATAAAATAAATGAAAGTTGATTGTCTTAAATACTTAGCGAGCACCCGATGACGTAGTGATATAAATTCAGTCAACTTGAAGGGCTGTATATGTTTTCTACTTTGTACGGTGTTTATATCTATCACGTTCTTTATACTCTTCGTTAAGAAAGTGGATAACTTACCACTGTTAAACAATACTGATCATATGTTTTACTAACATGTTATTTACTTATTTAATAGGTGATCTGATCGTTTAGCTTGAAGAGGAGTATAATAATTAGAAACTTGATATGTTGTGAGTTGATTATATAACTTACTAACTGAAACAATAATAGAACATTGTTCTAGAGTATCTTTCAAATAGTAAAAGACTTTAGTCATCTAATTGTTTAGTGTAGTTCATTGTTATTCACTATTTGCATAGAAATAGTCACAAAGATATAACTTTTTCGGTGCTTTTCGGTTTACATTTCTACAGTGTCGTCTATTGTGTTTATATTCAACTGTTTAATGGTTTTGTAGACTTCAGTTTAGGCAACCAGCTAACGTCAATAGCCTTTACATTTTAGAATATAACTCAAGGCCAAATAAACGTATTTGTACCTGGTCAACGAGTTGAACATTGTAAAAACCTATCATGTTTACTAAGAGAATAGTGTAAAAAAAAGATCCTCTTTTAAATTCCTTCGAATTAACCTAGGGAATTATGACACTTTGATCCTTGTAATGAATTAACCTGGTTAAATCATTTTTCATCATGTTTTACTCTAAAGGTATATCGTTTGTTTCCTGGTAGCATATCATCACATTCCTTAAATCAGTTAATTCTACCTACTGTTGATTGGATGAGCCAACTTCAGTTAAACAGCGGAAATTGGCCTTCTAGTTTAGGGGATAGCTTAAATCGCGATGTATTAGTTCATTGGTGTCATGGTGCAACGGGTGTTATTCCACTTATGCTCTCAGCTCATAAGGTAGGTTAGTAATATTATTTTAGAAAATGATTTAATTATTTTGTAGTTCACTTAACAGGATAGCTATTTAAAACCAAGAAGCATTGGTTAGCTGTCTCGTCCCAGTAGGGAATCCCTCAGCGGTACATATCAACGATTCCACTGAAAATCAAATTCAGAGCAAATGCTATACATGATTAGAATGTATTTAAAATCGTTATACTCCCGCGTATTCTATTTTAATATAGGTGTAGACGCGTTAGTCAAATACCTATGTGAATATATTCACCGATGTTATCCCACTACTTCATGAATTAGATTCCTAGTTCAAGTGAATGATTGGTTGTCTGAAAAAAAACTAACTATTTCAGTTGGCTTGCAGTATGTGTGTTCTGTGCCTTCTATATAAAATAAATCTGGTATCCCAAATGCACTGAGGAAGTTTACTTAGTTTTATACTCCAGTTAACTTTAAAACGTATAAAACTATTGAAATTACAACGTCCTTAATTCATCTAAGTCCTTGTCTTTTAATTCCATTGAGGATTTTCTCTTAGTAGTACATTTTTCGTGGCCACTTGTATGGAGAGGTTTACTTGAATCAAATTTTGTTTGACTTAACAGATTAATGGGTTTGCTCAGGAGACTCATGATATAATTAGAATAGAGGATGCTTAAATTATGTTGGAGCTCTTGTTTAGTTGTATTAGTTTAGTCTGAGTATTGATTAATTCGTATATACTGTCTATCTAGTACCAGTGACAGTTCTGAGAGTCCAACTTTACTCAATATTTACCTAGTCAAAGTACTCTATACAAAAGAAGATATACGTTAGTTTGCATAAAATTTGTACCTCCATATTTATGGCACGTGACACTTGAAATAAGAAAGGTAACCATTTCACTCACATAATTCAGTTAGTGTAACCGATAAATGTATTCAACTTTTAAATCATAAGTTTGACAATCAATGTGTAAGACTTTTCAGCTGATGCAAATAATTTGATTGAAAAAAAGAGTCAGCTACAACGTAGGATCAGGCACATATATACATCGGTCCAAGTTGCCACACCTCATTAGCACAACAAGATGAACACCAAATTCATAAAAGTAATTACTTCAGTGGTAGTAATATGTAAAAGTAACATTGTGTATAAGGATATAATACAGGAAAAAAGAATTGGTTCTTAGAAAGAAAGGTATAGAGTGATTTCAATCTTGGCTTAAGGGTAGGCAAAGAGTGTATACACCGATGCCGTTATGATCAATTATGAGCCATGTCATCCAGAGTCTTCAACCATTGATTATGATAGTCACGCGGACTTCAACTAAATAGTCTGCGTCTACCAACATGACTCACACTAGAAGCTAATAACTTAAAGTACTAATACCGTCCATAACTTTCTTCTAACCGTCTCCAAGACTAGTCAGCACCTGCGCGTCGCGATAATCGGTGTTCATCCTAGAGTCAGTTCAAGACAAATATCTTTTCGGGAAAACTAAATGAAATGGTAATACGTGAAAACACAAGGATTTATTTGAATATGAGTACTGAGATCTTGGATTTTCAAATACGTAACCATTATTTTGGAAAAGTACGAAAATCTGATTCGCAACGTGTAATGTACATAAACTCAACAAGATAACTAGTATATAAACTGAATCTAATCATCATTTACTACTGAAATGCATGTGCTGACGTTTCTTATTCGCCTCCTAACTAAGCAACTGCTAAAGAAATCCATTCATCTTGAACTGTACAACCGTGTAGTATTGCATCTTACATAACGTGTTTGATTTTTCAGTAATACTCTTATTACACAGAATAAATCCCAATCCCATAAAAACCTGTATGTACTGTCTTGTGACAAAAGGTTTTGTGGAAACGTTGGACGAGAGTTTTCTGAGCAATTCTATTAGAACAAACAGTTCATGTCCAATCTGTAATGGGAATATTATCAGCCACCAATGAGTCTATGAAGTGGCTAAATAGAAATTAAAAACTAATGAAAAATCATTTATAATATTCTCCTTTTATTTGGATAGATATGTATGACTTTCAAAGTTCACCGGTAGTTTGTTTACTGTTATTTAACCTCTATGTTGTTACATTCTGTAGATTACAGGTGAAAATAAATATTTAAAGTGTGCATTAGATGGAGGAGAAGCTGTATGGACTCGTGGTCTACTTCACAAAGGCTGTGGTTTATGTCATGGTTCAGCTGGTAGTGGTTTCGCTCTATTAGAGATTTATCAAACAACTCAAGATCCCAAATATTTGTATAGAGCTATAAAGGTTAGTGGTGGTAGTTCAATGCATTTGAAGTATATGTATCTGGTCTTTTGTTTTGTGAACATGTGTGCATTACACAGTTTACAATGTGCCGTTTTATTTGTTCTGTATATTGTGTCTAGTTCGAAGTACAACATTGTAGTGTTTCACTTGAAATGCTCATGTTTCTATACACTATTACGTGTTTTTTGAGTGGATGATGTGTGAATTCACTTATCTTTACAGTAGTTTGTAATGAAACTGTTAGTTAGTCAGGTAATGGTGTATTTGCACGTTACTCCATAATTATCATAGTGTGATATTCTATAGTGTGAATGAGTGAATGTATTTCGCTATGTAATTTGTCCGTAGATGATTTATGCTTTGATTTGTTGAGTCATGGATTGGAACCCCATCGAACTGTTCTAAGTTTATGTAGAACCGTATTACAGTCATCACACATGTGTATTATTGATGTAGTTTGTGGCTAAACATACCTGTGGTCACTGTGTTTTTCAATCATTAGATAGATACAAGGTTGCATATAGTGTTGAATTGTATGGAAATAGCGGTTCCCCAATGTACAGCTTTTAATTTGTGTTCAAATAAGATGAGTTCCTTGCTTAGATTTCTTGTTTACCGTTTTCAAGGTTCTCATTTCCCCATTGCATGAAATCTTCTCTGTCTTCACCATCTGTGAAAATTTATGCGGCTTGTAGTATAGTCAGCGAGACAATTAAAATTAAATAAACTCATGATTGTTCAATGTTTTACATTTGTTTTCCAGTTCGCTGAATGGTGCACCGACTATTCTAAAAATGCTACTCGCATTGCTGATCGTCCGTACTCACTTATGGAAGGTTTGTTTAGTGTGCCTTTTCATTTGTCACTAAGAATAATCCCTTTTGTTGCTAATATAATTTCACACTAATATTACACATTAGTCCCATCAGGAGTTTGTGGAAGAAACTAACTTCACATTGATGTGCCTACTTGTGAGTGATATTGCGATAAACAATTCACATCTTACCATTGATTAATCGACAGTGTCTCGTATCCAGTTGTTAAAATGATGATAGCCTACTGATCGAAATGTGAATGGTCAATTTATTTTCGATGTGCGGATAGGTGATATATGCGAACATGTGGAGGGTGTGAACACAGGATAAATGTATGGGAATAGGCCTAGAATTATGTTGAGTTCTGCAGTTGTTATCAATTAGTAGTGTACTGTTAAATTGAAACTACTCACTTCTCTGATTTTTTTGGGGTTTTCAGTTGAAATTATTGAATAGGGAACTACTTGCACTTTCCATCTCCTTAGGTAATGTTTTGTAGTGTGTAATCAAGTATCAGTGTTTCATCCATGCCGTCTGAATTTGTCATGGAGGAGGCTTTTAGTGATTTGATTGGATCAGATTTTCGACTGTTAAGTCAATGAATAGAATGCTAATGGACGGATAGGCACAATGATGGCGAGCGTGACCGAGCGGTTTTCTGACATGACTTTATTACCAACGGAAGCCTCCAAGTGATTATAAATGAAAGAGAAGACGATTAGTCAGATAAATATCTTCCATATGTGATAAGATAAGATAATTATGTAGAGTCTATGAGCACACTATAAGCACGACAAACTGTCCCAACCAATTGGAGTTGTTTAACATGTAGGGCATCGATCCCGCAATCAATTAAGGTCTAAGTGTTAGATCTAGTCTCTGTGCATTGTAAGAGGAGTGTAGATGTATGGATGGATTGTAAAATGTCATGCGTTAACAATGAAGTCATGTGTAAGACAGGTGTCCACCACAGGCAATGAATGAAGGTTGTGCAACATTGTGAATTGGTTGGAGTTAATCATTCACACCGTTGGATGACGACTGGCTTGGATTTTCTCGTTCGGAGTCGTGGATGTGCATTCTTGAGGAGTAGTCCCTAAGTACAGTGAACACTAGATGCCTGCCATCGTCACAGTGTATTCTCCTCCTTCCCTTGTTATGAATACTATTCTATCGTAGAACAATAAACTATTTTATCTTTTCATTTCAAGTTTGTTATGTAGAAAGTTGACTATTATTTATCGACTTTATTGAATTGTGTTTACTATTTTGAGATGATAGTTAGTTCACTGTAACAGTTTGTTTTTTTTGTGTGTTCATAATATGTGTTTAGGTCTTGCTGGGACATTGTACTTCCTTGTTGGTATTTTGGATCCAGTTCATGCGAAGTTTCCTCTACTAAGTGGATTGTGAATAGAAAGGAACCATAATTGTATTTATTATTTATTCAACTAACTTTATCTAATTATTTTGTACTGACATATCCTATCTTGGATAAACTATCATACTGAAAAAAAAACAAAAACGACTATATTGCATAATCATCACATTGAATTTTTAAGAGAAACCAGAAGTAATATTGAATATAAACTACAGTGAATAAAAGAATGTATTTTTTTTTATCCCATCATATCACCTTCACTTTCTTTTGTAATGGAATGCGTTAGGAACAAGTTTTCTATAGAGAGTTCATTTGAAAGATTGTTTTTCTTCTTCCTCTTCTTCGTACTTGCAGGGACCTTGGTTAATCATGTGGTTATGTTCCATTTGGTTTTTCATCTTCATTTGAAAAATAAACAAGTTAAATAGAATTAATAATAATATTCAACAACCGTTTTAATTCATAATGATGATTATACAGTATAGTAGTTGCTTTGTTTTTCAGTATGATATTTTATTTTGTATAACAATAATTTTACTCCCAAATGCCATCAGTCAGTCAGTTAGCTACAACGTAGGACCAGGCACATTTATGCATCGGTCCAAGTTGCCATGGTACGGCTGAGAGTGGGGAGAGTTCTCTCTCCCTCTCGAAATGCTCTCATATGGCCACGCGTATATAGCCTCTGTCACCGAAATCCCACTCACTGCCTTCTCGCACCACGGGTGTTGTTTACGAAATTGAGAGGACGAACAGCGAATGTCTGGCGCTTCAACCGGGTTGGTGAACCTTCCGTGTCCACCTAGGGGAGTTGGAAAACCCTGATTCCAAACCAGTGATGCACATGGGCTAGCTCCAGCATCCTGAGGAAACAAATGGCATATTAATCAAGCGTTGGTCACCGGCTACTATGTGACTGCATCTCTTCACGATGCTCCACTGCCTTGTGAATCATATCTTTCGGTCAAAGGCTGCGGGTGTGGCCTCCTAAGAAAACTATCTGCTCCGGTTAGGACAGCCGGGCAGTATCACAGCCCTCACACAAATCAAATGAGATTTGTGCGGCGCATATACATCTGGTGTCTCTTTATACCAATATTTATGTGTTCAAATAAATAAATAACAATAATTTATTTGAATGTGACGTTTATCCAAGATATAATATACTTGTATTAAATTAACTATGCTCTGCATAACATGCAGAATGTGATTTGTTATAACTCTGGGCATCTTTCATATGTGTGATTTCATCTTTATTATTAATCAAAATATGTATATATATGGTCAATATATAAATGAGTGTATTTTCGACTAGGGTTGTCGTCGTACTTAAAGCGCTAATAAATCTTCACATGTACCAGTCTTGATTTTTTTTACCTCGCGTCGTGGGAAGTGCAGTGGTTCCTCGTTTTACAAGTATAAGTAATTAGCGATTCCGAAGTAACAATCGACGACACATTCATAACAGCTGACGATCAGTCATAACAAACCTAATCTAAATAAATATGACTAACTAATTAGGATTGACAGAATGTTTCCATTAAGTGTTTCTTAACAGACTTTATAATTCTGTTATCAAATATTGATTTATTTAAACACATGAACATCAGTACAAGGATGCACCAAATATATGTCACACTTAGTCACTCGATTTGTATGAGAGCTGAAATACTGCCCGTATGCCCGATCCAAAGCGGATGGCTTTCTAAGGAGTTCACTCCCCGAGCCTTTGATCTGGCGGTCTGATCCATAAGGCGGTGGAACAACGTTAGATGCAGTCCCATGGTAGCCGGTGTCCAACAATAGGTTCACACGCCATTTGCTCTCCCAAAATCTTGTAGCCCATGTGCACCACTGGTTTGGGATCAGGGTTTTCCAACTTCCCTAGATGGACACTCCATATTCACCAACCCGGTTAAAGCAACGAAAATTCGCTTTTCGTCTTCTATTTCGTAAACACCCTCTTCAGGAGAAGACACTGAGTAGGGCTTTCCTGGTAATGGTTGTATACGTGCTTATATGAGAACATTTCGAGGGGGAGAGCTGACTCTCCCTGCCCTCGGCTGCACCAGGGCATTTGGGGGTATCATATATACATCAACACAATTCGAAAGAGTAACAGTTTCCCGAAAACTGCGTTTGAGTGACAGTTCGCTCGCCGAATGCTAACAGAAAGCTATATATACTTAAATGCACAAACTGTACTTAGAAAGAGAAAAGAACAAGCAAATGAGAATTACATACGAGACCACGCGATAATGTTACATTATACTGAAGAAAATACATTGATATATGAAAAGTCTGTTAATTGGATGTACGTTTCAATTCCCTAGGAGCTTCGAATAACCACAGACTAAATCTACACAGCAACTTAAACACAAGAGAAAAGGGTCATAGCGCGAAGCTCTAATTAAAGATTAAGGCATATACCGAAAGTCATCCGTATTTGTACTACTTAATGTGACTTAGTTTGGTATTTGTACTAATTGATGATTCATTTGTACATGATTATCAGCTGATTAGAAATTTCAGATATGATACGTTCATTTGTGCTAAGCTAGTTCTACCTGCCTTAAATAGCCCTCTTTCGAAAATCCTTAGTTATTACATTAATTCGAATGCTTTTAATTATCATACTTTCGTCGTGTAGAAAGTCATACTATAGTGAACGACATCACAAGTAAGGACAGTCGAATGTATCTGAACACCAAGTTACAGAATCTCTTAGGAAAATTTAAGAATCATACAGTAAACACATCATTTGTAAAATATCAATCAATTGTCTCAAATTTGACTGTTCCTTTTGCAAATGTCAGTCAATCGTCTTACATTTCATTGTTCATGCATTTTTGTACCATTTGCTATCCGTTCTTTCCTTTTAGATCTTCTACTAAAATACATCCTATTCCTGACTATCGTTATATAATACTTATGTGAAATATAAGTAGCTCACAGCACAATGCAAGTACGATCATTAGTGTGGTACGTGTAACTTAGACAGATATAAGTGATATGTGGCAATCATAGGAAGTTAGTTTCTTTCTGGATAAAAGAGGGAAGAAAAGTAAAAAGCATTGGTAGTAACAACAGGAATGGGAGATCAGTGGTTGTAGGATTTAATTTGTCCTACAGATATACTACTAGAACTGTAAACGCGATCCCAGAGTCTATAAGAAAGCTATAGTCAGAACAAGAACAGCTTGGCTTTAAACTTTATCTGTTTCTAAACATGAAAACAATTAGATTAGTACAATGATTAATGAGTTACAGTCATTAGGGGAAACGCACAAACGAACCGACCAGTATTGCATGTCTGTGATAATTTGAATTATAGTATAGACTAGTAATCCCAGAAACAACGCAATTTATTCGTGTCGGGATGATCCTGCAAATTTCTCACAATCGATATGACAAGCTCATGAAACATTAAGGAGCATTTTATCCAATCAGCGTTTGATTAGATGTTAGTAACAGCGAAAATGAAAAGTCACATGTAGAGATTCTGATTGGCTGATTAATACACTGCTACTATGTTTAGTAGTATTCTGGAATTTTCAGCACAACGCAGACTTCTAAAATACTATAAAAACTGTATATTTTCTGTACATAAACGAACCCTTGGAGCAAAGTGCTTCCCACATATTTGTGCCTTTTCTCTCGTGTTCAAATCGCTGTGTAGTTCTAGCTTGGGGATTACGAAATTAGCTTAGGATCCGAATATAGCGTTCAACCAACAAGACATAACAGTGGCGACGGGGAAAAACGACAATCAATCAGTAAGACGTATCAATTCAAGAAGTATTAGATGATCACGAGAGATTGTACTGTATTTGAAATTCAAAATCAAGCAGTCATCAATACAAAAAATCATTGGTCCATATAAATACCACAGCTTAAATTGGAGTGTGTCTGTAATCGATTGTACGTCTACTTCTTAAGTTTATCTTACGTCTGTTCAAAAGCGTATTGGATATAGACTCTGTATTATCTAGAATGCAGTCGTTAGTACTAGAATTATTTGGAACGTCCTCACCTGCTTTCTGGAATTGTATACAATCACCATGTCGGATTATAGCAACCATCCTACAATCAATTTCGATTATCGTTAAGCCGTTTTATTAACTTACATAACAGACATCGCCATTTGGATCATAACAATTTGCAAATTCTTTGTACCGTTATGACCACTAGAGCACATGATACTCTAGCCAAAATGTCGATTGCTTAGGTATCATTCGATGACTCATACTCCTCACCGTATATATGTATGCACGCAAATACTATTATCAGCCTTTGTTTTGTTGTGCCCTTTATTAAATTTGACTATAAATTGTCTATGTAATTGCTTGCACTGTTCACTGCTCGCTGATATTAGTTCATGTCCTAGTAACCTTCTGGCATGAGTCATTTGTCAATAAATTGTAGTTTCAACTTCTCTTTGCCTTCTGATTTTACTCACCGTTGAGATTGGTATTATAACGGTTATCGATTAACGAAACACGGCACTACACTTGTGACTTCATAATTTATTTGAAGACACCATGCTGATACCCTCTAAATGTATTTCAGAACAGGATATTTAAGACCATTGAATAATAGTCTCCGTTATAGTTTAGTAAAAAATAAATATCTCTGAAGGATAAAATAATTTCTCAGTTGAAATCATGAGTCAATTGAAGCTAGACCACCACGGAAAACCTGGAAGCACTGGACGGCCGTTTCGTCCTATTATGGGACTCCTCAGCGGTGCGCATCCACGAACCCGCTCTCGCGAGCGAGATTCGAACGCAGGACCTACCAGTCTCGAGCCGAAGCTCTTAACCAATAGACCACTGAGCTGGCATCCAACTGTGAAAAATACTAAATTCTCCACAAAACCCCCTCTGATCTATAATCATATGCACACTAGTGACTGACTTCAAGAGATATTTCCTTGAGTTCTAGTGGGAAGCAGTGGCCAGTGGAGTTCTACCAGGTCTGTTGTAGAGATATCATCTCACTGAAGACAATTGGTGAACGGTCGCTCAAAATCGTGGATTGGTTGAAGTTAGACATTAACACCGTTGGATGCCAGCTCAGTGGTCTATCGGTTAAGTGCTTCGGCTCGAGACTGGTAGGTCCTGGGTTCGAATCTCGCTCGCGAGAGCGGGTTCGTGGATGCGCACCGCTGGGGAGTCCTATAATAGGACGAAACGGCCGTCCAGTGCTTCCAGGTTTTCCATGGTGATCTAGCTTCAATTGACTCATGATTTCAACTGTGAAAAATACTAAATTCTCCACAAAACCCCCTCTGATAAAATAATTGTCAACATCATAAACATATTCATTTTGTGCTCACTGGTAGTTGACATAAGACATTCAATTAGTTCAATTATTACTAATTAATAATTTAAACCAACAAACTTAAGAAAACTCATTGTCTATAGAACATGCAGAACAGCTCTCTTCAATATAAAAGTTAACTTTGAATCATTTAGATGAGAATGAAAACTGTTATTAAATTAATCTGTTAGCAAGTGGTTGGTTACTGATTAAGAATCAATATAATTTCATTTAAAGTATCCTTAGTTATATTTTCTTCAATTAGTCTCCTCAGAAGCACCAGGGAGCATCACTTTCCTCAAGATCATAGATACACCTTGCTGACGAGTACCAATTAGTAGGAAACTTGGGTCCAGTGTTTCTTGTTGATTACCGTCATCTTATCTCAATATCGTTACTAGTTGTCAATGTCACTCAAATAGAAGTTAAGTCTGTGTTATAATTTCCGTTTCTGCTACATAGATCTCTTTTTAATTGAATAAGATTGTTAGAAATAGTTAATTCGTTTACTAAATATGTGAGAAATGTGTCCATCAATCATAAACAAACCAATTCTCATTATTGCGAGATAGTGCATAAGAAGTACTTTATTTATATAACCATGATAAACAAGAAACACAAAATTGAATGTACATTCGACCAGTGTCATTTTGTTCAAACAAATCTTTAATCTGATTCTTCATAGTTCAGTCGCATTTCCCAACATAATCATGATTATTTCTACAACATACTAATCAATATACGAATGACGGTGAGGAAAAAGGACGAATTTATTCGATTCATATTCTATTCAGTTTAAATCATTTACAAAAAAACATATCCAAACATAATAGTTGAATTCATGGGTCAATTAAATCTATACCACCATGGAAAACATAGGAGTTCTGGATGGCTATTTCATTCTAGTATGGGACTTCTCGACGGTGCGCATCCACGATCACGCTCGCAGGATTAGAATCCAGGACGTTCAGTCTCGTATACGAACACTTAACCTCTAGACTACTGAACATGACGGCATCCGAAGGTGTTAATGTTAAACTCTAACTAATCGATGCTATTGCACGACTGTTCACCGTTGTCTTCAGTGACTAATTGCCTCTACAATAGATACAGTTGAATTCCATTGGTCTATATTTAATTGATTCATGAATTTAATTATTAAAAAAAATCACTTCAATCTCCAAAAAACCTCATTCTGATAATATTTACACCACCCCCTCAATTAATTTGAATTTAATAAAGGAATTTTAATTACTTTCAAATTATCATAACATAATTGAAAATGTTGATTGCTTAGGTATCATTCGATGACTTATACTCCTCACCGTATATATGTATGCACGCAAATCCTATTATCAGCTTTTGTTTTACTGTTTATTATTATTTATTTAAACACATAAATATTGGTACAAGGAAGCACCAGATAAATATGCGCCATAAAAATCTCAATCGATTTGCTTGAGGGCTGTGATACTGCCCAGGTGCCCAAACTGAAACAGGTGGTTTTCTTAGGGGACCACACCCGGAGCCTTTGACCGAAAGATCTGATCCACAAGGCAGTGGAGCATCGTGAGGAGATGCAGTCCCATGGTAGCCAATGATCAACGATTCATTCATACGCCATTTGTTCCCTCAGGATACTGGAGCCCATGTGCACCATTGGTTTGGAATCAGGGTTTTCCAACTCCTCTAGTTGGACACGGAGGGTTCACCAACCCGGTTAGGGCCCTGGACATTCGCTTTTCGTCCTCTCAATTTCGTAAATAACACCCGTGGTGCGAGAAGGCAGTGAGCAGGACTTCCCTGGCAGAGGCTATATATTCGCTGGCCATGTGAGAGCATTTCGAGAGGGAGAGCGGACTCTCCTCACTCTCGGCCGTACCAGGGCATTTGGGGGCTTTGTTTTGCTGTGCTCTTATTAAATTTCACTATAAATTGCCTATGTAATTGCTTGATACTCGTTTGCTTGCTTGTTGATATTCGCTCAGGTGCCGATAACTTTCTGGCCTGAGTTATTTGACAATAAACTGTAGTTTCTGCTTCTCTTTGCCTTCTGATTTTATGCACCGTTATGATTGGTATTATAACGGTTATGAAGGTGAACAATTAATGAAGCACAGCACTACAGGTTGTGGAGATAGGACTGTTAAACATATTTTGTAAACAATTTTTTATAGTTTTTGCATCTATTTTGGATATTTTCATATTCTGTACATTTAACACTAAACAGTCGTACTTGTTGTTTAAGTTTATGACCTTGTACACACGTTAATTGACTTCCTTCCGTTTTGAATTCAACATAGCACGACATTGTTGCTGCTCATCAATAAATACACTTTAACACATACCTGCCTCGTTCTATTATGTCTGCAAATACGTTAATTGAATATCATCTACATTTATAGCCTATTGTGACATTCGCATTGCATTCTACGCTTGGTAAACCTACTGGAGCTATATCGTCCATATTGGAATTATTATTATTATTCTATAATTGTGGATTACTGGTACCAAACCCAATTGAACACACAACAGCCCGTCAATTTTAGTAACGTCCCTAACTTTTATTTGTGCGTGTTTAACTTATTAACTGTTTATTATTACATAAACTTTTGACGTAATATTTCTATCACTATTTTTGGTTAACATACTTTTTGATCCGCCACAATTATTTGGTGAGCTTATTATTTGATTATCTCGTATTTATCCCATCATTGTATTGGTTATTTGCTTATTATGCGACACACTAGCTCATTTTTAATTTAATGTACTCCCCATCTAAGCTCACTGATATGGACCCTTCTCCATTAAAAACTCTGAATTCAGCATCAAATGCTGCTGACAACATTTGTAGTTCAGTCAACGCCATCTCTGAATTTAGACTTCCAACATACGGAGCAAATAACCCCAGAGTCTGGTTTGCTCAGATAGAAGCATTATTCCTGTCCAGAGGCATATGTTCTCAAGCATCCAAGTATGCTTATGTAGTGGGCTCACTTCCTATCGAAATTGCTACCGAGGTCGGAGGCCTTATTGACCAGGTTCCAGAAACTGAGCCGTACGATAAATTAAAACCAGCCTTAATACAACGAACAACAGTCTCAGATGAAACAAGATTGCAACAACTATTGGACGCATGTGATCTGGGAGACAAGAGACCCTCCCAACTACTTCGACACATGAAGCAACTCGCAGGCCCATACAAACTAGATGAAGCTCTCCTCAAACAAATGTGGTTTCATCGACTATCACATAACGTTAGACAAATCCTTAGTGCCTTGAGGAAGTCTGTCCCCCTTGGTGACTTAGCTGACATGGCGGATAAAGTTATGGAAGTTTGTCATGATAGCCACTATATAAATTCGATGCAACCATATGGAGCAGTTGATGTCAGCTACTTAACTTCTGTTCAAAGACAGCTATCTCAACTAACGAATCAACTTGCATCACTACAGACTACTGTAGCGACGGTGCAGGCCAGACAATTAAGATCCTCGTCCAGACAAAGATCTTTTTCTAGACTACGGTCTCGTTCGCCGAAACCAACATCTGAAATTTGTTGGTATCATAGAAAATTTTGCACCAAAGCGCGGCGTTGCACACGTCCGTGCACATTCCTTTCATCTACACATCGAGAACCAGGGAAACGGCCCGGCCAGACAGTGATGGCCGCGCCTGTTTTTGGCCTCTACACAAGCCGTCTTTTCTACATCCGGGATCGTATTTCTGGGTCGGACTTCTTGGTCGATACGGGAGCAGAAATCAGCATCCTCCCGTTACATCTCTCATGACGACGGCGCTCTGCGTCCACTAACCTATCCCTTGTCGCAGCCAACAGCACCATCATCAAAACTTACGATGAGCAATCACTTATCTTAGACCTCGGTCTCTGTAGATGATTCACATGGGTGTTTATAGTAGCTCAAGTCAAACGACCCATCCTCGGAGCCGACTTCCTCAGCGCTCACAACCTATTAGTTGACATGAGTAAAAAGAAACTAACTGACAAAAACACGAGTTTACAAGTCATCGGTACAATTTCCTCTGACTACAAAATCCATGGTGTCCGTATGATAAAACCTGAAAATAAAATTTTTACTGATATCTTGTCGAAATACGAGTGCATTACAAGAGTCGATTATCAAAACGAATGCACCGTTCATCATGTTCGACACCATATCACTACCACAGGCCAACCAATACGTGCAAAACCCAGAAGACTGCCCCCACACAAGTTAGCGATCGCCGAACGAGAGTTTGAACACATGATGCAACTAGGCATCATCAGGCAGTCTAGCAGCCCCTGGGCTTCTGCGCTACATATGGTCCCGAAAAAAGAGCAAGACTGGCGTCCATGCGGAGATTATCGTCGTTTGAATAACCAGACTATTCCAGACAGATATCCTATCCCTCATTTACATGACTTTTCCCTAAACTTGCACGGAAAGCAAATTTTTTCGAAGTTAGACCTAGTGCGAACATACCATCAAATACCGATGGCTCCTGAGGATATTGAAAACAGCCATAATCACACCTTTTGGCTTGTTGGAATTTTTGAGGATGTCTTTCGCATTAAAAAAACGCAGCTCAAACCTTCCAAAGATTCATGGATGAGGTAACAAGAGGTTTGAACTTTGTATTCGTTTATGTCGACGACGTTTTAATCGCTAGCTCTTCCTTAGAAGAACATGTTCAACACTTACACACACTTTTCGAACGCTTCAAAAGCTATGGTGTTGTAATCAATCCCTCAAAGTGTATCTTCGGCGTTTCAACTCTAGAATTCCTGGGACATCATATCGACTCTCAAATCTCTTGAAGAGAAAGTCGATGTTATTATCAACTACCCTGAACCTAAGTCAATAAAAGCATTACGTTGATTTCTTGGAATTTGCAATTTCTATCGACGTTTCCTTCCTAACTGCGCTGACATATTACAACCCTTGACAGATCTGCTGAAGACAGATAAAACAGTAGCGAAGCACAAGAGAAACGATGCTTTCACGTTACCTCCTGATGCTAGAACGGCCTTCGATAAAACAAAATCCATGATAGCCAAAGCCACCATGTCACAACACCTAAACACCGATCCTTCGACCCACCTAATCCTCTGTACCGATGCATCTCAGAAAGCTGTAGGTGCAGTGTTGCAACAGCAGGTAAACGACAGGATTACACCTATAGCATTCTTCTCTAAGCGACTATCGCCAACCCAAGAGCGTTATAGCACATTCGGACGCGAGCTACTAGCAATGTATTTAGCAGTAAAGCACTTCAACTTTCTGTTACAAGGACGCGATTTTACTATGATGACTGATCATAAACCCTTATGCTACTCTCTCAACATGTCGTACGACAGACACTCACCACGTGAAGCAAGACAACTGGACTACATCTCACAATTCACTACAGATATCCAGTTCATCAAAGGTCACTCCAATATCGTAGCAGACGCGTTATCGAGAAAGGACATCAATGTGGTCGCACACAACCACGACATCAACCTTGAAACAATAGCAAAACTTCAAGCAGACGACGCAGAATTGAAAACCTGCACAGAAAAGTCTAGTTTGAACCTTCAACCCGTACCTATGTCTTCCTCCAATACATCTATTATCTGTGACACTTCAACAGGCAATAATCGCCCTTTCGTCCCTCAAGCTTGTCGACTAAAGATATTTCAGCACTTGCATGGCCTATCACATCCGGGCATCCGAGCTACTACAAAGCTGATAACTGAACGTTTTGTTTGGCCCAAAATCAATTCAGATATTAAGCGATGGGCACGTGGTTGCCTTCAGTGCCAACGTAGTAAGATACAAAAACATACTATTAACCCAATTGGGGAGTTTCCTACCCCCGACAAACGTTTTCAACATATCCACTTGGACTTAGTTGGACCCCTGCCACCGTCAAACTCTTTCACTCACATTCTCACTGCGGTGGACAGGTTCACTAGATGGGCGATAGCATGCCCCATTAAAGACACGTCAGCAGAGACAGTTGCGTCGGTTTTTCTTGACCGATGGATATCAAACTACGGAGTACCCGCAATTATCACTACCGATCGTGGTCCCCAATTTCAATCCATTTTATTTCAGGAGTTCACTAGACTCCTTGGGGTTAACCACATCAAAACAACGGCTTATCATCCAGCAGCTAATGGCATGGTTGAAAGATTCCACTGCCGATTGGAAAGCTCATTGACGACTCAAGCTGATCCTACCAAATGGAGCGATGCTTTACCACTTGTACTCCTGGGTATTCATTCCACTATCAACGTTAGGGGATCCTTCTCGTTTTGTAAGCCGTTTACTGCAGACGATGCAGAATATTAAACCAATATCCCCGCGAGAACATAACAACCGAGTGCAACTAGATAAAAACCTTGAAACCTGCAAATTCGTTTTCGTTCGAGATGACGCCGTTAAAAAGCTACTTAAACCACCATATGAAGGTCCTTATAAAGTAATCAAACGAACTTCCAAACACTTTATTATCATCCGAAATGGGAACAAAGAGACATCGCTTCATAAAAAGCTGGTTTAATTCTATCTATGGAAATAGTCTATAACGATATTCTATCTATTTCCATAGATAGAATA
>NW_017386205.1:0-41172 GCF_000237925.1 Schistosoma mansoni
CGTGTGATGTGAAATGTGATGTTAGTGGTTGTGAATAGGTATGTTGATGGTGGGATTCGAACCGGCGCCGTTCAAATGTGTTTCCCCATTCAACGCCTTAGACCACTCGGCCACACGGAAAATGATTGGAACTACACAAAACTTACTCATCAATTTCAACATTCCATTTCACCATCATCATGCAAATACACTCTGCTATTCACGACAACACTACACACTACACAACACATACTACTCACTCACTCACACACTCACACACTCAATCACTCAATCACTCACACACTCAATCAATCAACCACACACTCAATCAATCAACCACACAACCACTCACCACTCATCACCCCGTGTCAATCCATCCACCACTGTCTGCTTCGACAAACTACGCAGTGTAACACGTTCACACGATGAGTCAGTGAGGGAGAGTGTGTTTCATCCTGTCTGTTTGACACTTGTCCACTCAATGTATCTGCATGCCATCCCACGTGCTGAATCAAGTTCACACTGAGTTAAGCAGCAATCGGCACACATGACAGTAGTAGTTGGATACAGTGAGGAGACGATGTTGTGTGTGAGTGGGACTAGGCAAGTGACTGTGACTGGTCGGTGTTGTGAATGAATTAAATGAAGTGTGGAAGTAACAGGGCACACAGGAGTGAGAATGTGGAGAGTGTGACTTGGTGATTGTGGTTTTGTTTGTGGTTGTAGTACTGTTTTTGTTTGTTCGTTGTATTTGTAGTTGTAATTGAAATAGTATTCATAGTGTGGTCAACAACAACAACAACAACAAGAACAAGAACAAGAAGAAGAAGAAGAACACGAGTGAGGACAATCCAATATATTTGAAGTGAAAATTGCAGAGTGTCTTAGTAAAATGTGAGAGGAAAACAGTAAATACTTAATTCGCAAAATATCAATGAACCTTGACTGTTCCTTTGCGAATGTCAATCAATTGTCTCACAATTCACTGTTCCTTCATTTCAATACCAATGGCTTTCTGTTCACGTTCTTTCCTCCTCCAACTTGACGAATTTCTGCTGCCAGACATTCTATTCGTGACTCGCCATATATACTACTTATATAGATATAAGTAGTATTAGTATTAGTATTAGTATTAGTAGTAGTAGTACTCGTTGTTATTGATGAGTGTGATGATGTTGGGCTGTGATTGTGTGATTGTGGTAGTATGTATGTGATAGTGGGTATTGCGTGTGATGTGAAAATGTGATGTTAGTGGTTGTGAATAGGTATGTTGATGGTGGGATTCGAACCGGCGCCGTTTAAAGGTGGTTCCCCATCCAACTCCTTAGACCACTCGGCCACACGGAAAATGATTGGAACTACACAAAACTTACTCATCAATTTCAACATTCCATTTCACCATCATCATGCAAATACACTCTGCTATTCACGACAACACTACACACTACACAACACATACTACTCACTCACTCACTCAATCACTCACACACTCAATCAATCAACCACACAACCACTCACCACTCATCACCCCGTGTCAATCCATCCACCACTGTCTGCTTCGACAAACTACGCAGTGTAACACGTTCACACGATGAGTCAGTGAGGGAGAGTGTGTTTCATCCTGTCTGTTTGACACTTGTCCACTCAATGTATCTGCATGCCATCCCACGTGCTGAATCAAGTTCACACTGAGTTAAGCAGCAATCGGCACACATGACAGTAGTAGTTGGATACAGTGAGGAGACGATGTTGTGTGTGAGTGGGACTAGGCAAGTGACTGTGACTGGTCGGTGTTGTGAATGAATTAAATGAAGTGTGGAAGTAACAGGGCACACAGGAGTGAGAATGTGGAGAGTGTGACTTGGTGATTGTGGTTTTGTTTGTGGTTGTAGTACTGTTTTTGTTTGTTCGTTGTATTTGTAGTTGTAATTGAAATAGTATTCATAGTGTGGTCAACAACAACAACAACAACAACAACAACAACAAGAACAAGAACAAGAACACGAGTGAGGACAATCCAATGTATTTGAAGTGAAAATTGTAGAGTGTCTTAGTAAAATGTGAGAGGAAAACAGTAAATACTTAATTCGCAAAATATCAATGAACCTTGACTGTTCCTTTGCGAATGTCAATCAATCGTCTCACAATTCACTGTTCCTTCATTTCAATACCAATGGCTTTCTGTTCACGTTCTTTCCT
The DNA here is from genome assembly GCF_000237925.1 of Schistosoma mansoni. NCBI lineage: Eukaryota > Metazoa > Platyhelminthes > Trematoda > Strigeidida > Schistosomatidae > Schistosoma > Schistosoma mansoni. Next base: position 2,179 of record NW_017386205.1, read on the forward strand.
CCTCCAACTTGACGAATTTCTGCTGCCAGACATTCTATTCCTGACTCGCCATATATACTACTTATATAGATATAAGTAGTATTAGTATTAGTATTAGTATTAGTAGTAGTAGTATTCGTTGTTATTGATGAGTGTGATGATGTTGGGCTGTGATTGTGTGATTGTGGTAGTATGTATGTGATAGTGGGTATTGCGTGTGATGTGAAAATGTGATGTTAGTGGTTGTGAATAGGTATGTTGATGGTGGGATTCGAACCGGCGCCGTTTAAAGGTGGTTCCCCATCCAACTCCTTAGACCACTCGACCACACGGAAAATGATTGGAACTACACAAAACTTACTCATCAATTTCAACATTCCATTTCACCATCATCATGCAAATACACTCTGCTATTCACGACAACACTACACACTACACAACACATACTACTCACTCACTCACTCACTCACTCACTCACACACTCACACACTCACACACTCAATCACTCACACACTCAATCAATCAACCACACAACCACTCACCACTCATCACCCCGTGTCAATCCATCCACCACTGTCTGCTTCGACAAACTACGCAGTGTAACACGTTCACACGATGAGTCAGTGAGGGAGAGTGTGTTTCATCTTGTCTGTTTGACACTTGTCCACTCAATGTATCTGCATGCCATCCCACGTGCTGAATCAAGTTCACACTGAGTTAAGCAGCAATCGGCACACATGACAGTAGTAGTTGGATACAGTGAGGAGACGATGTTGTGTGTGAGTGGGACTAGGCAAGTGACTGTGACTGGTCGGTGTTGTGAATGAATTAAATGAAGTGTGGAAGTAACAGGGCACACAGGAGTGAGAATGTGGAGAGTGTGACTTGGTGATTGTGGTTTTGTTTGTGGTTGTAGTACTGTTTTTGTTTGTTCGTTGTATTTGTAGTTGTAATTGAAATAGTATTCATAGTGTGGTCAACAACAACAACAACAACAACAACAACAAGAACAAGAACAAGAAGAAGAACACGAGTGAGGACAATCCAATGTATTTGAAGTGAAAATTGTAGAGTGTCTTAGTAAAATGTGAGAGGAAAACAGTAAATACTTAATTCGCAAAATATCAATGAACCTTGACTGTTCCTTTGCGAATGTCAATCAATCGTCTCACAATTCACTGTTCCTTCATTTCAATACCAATGGCTTTCTGTTCACGTTCTTTCCTCCTCCAACTTGACGAATTTCTGCTGCCAGACATTCTATTCCTGACTCGCCATATATACTACTTATATAGATATAAGTAGTATTAGTATTAGTATTAGTATTAGTAGTAGTAGTATTCGTTGTTATTGATGAGTGTGATGATGTTGGGCTGTGATTGTGTGATTGTGGTAGTATGTATGTGATAGTGGGTATTGCGTGTGATGTGAAAATGTGATGTTAGTGGTTGTGAATAGGTATGTTGATGGTGGGATTCGAACCGGCGCCGTTTAAATGTGGTTCCCCATCCAACTCCTTAGACCACTCGACCACACGGAAAATGATCGGAACTACACAAAACTTACTCATCAATTTCAACATTCCATTTCACCATCATCATGCAAATACACTCTGCTATTCACGACAACACTACACACTACACAACACATACTACTCACTCACTCACTCACTCACACACTCACACACTCAATCACTCACACACTCAATCAATCAACCACACAACCACTCACCACTCATCACCCCGTGTCAATCCATCCACCACTGTCTGCTTCGACAAACTACGCAGTGTAACACGTTCACACGATGAGTCAGTGAGGGAGAGTGTGTTTCATCCTGTCTGTTTGACACTTGTCCACTCAATGTATCTGCATGCCATCCCACGTGCTGAATCAAGTTCACACTGAGTTAAGCAGCAATCGGCACACATGACAGTAGTAGTTGGATACAGTGAGGAGACGATGTTGTGTGTGAGTGGGACTAGGCAAGTGACTGTGACTGGTCGGTGTTGTGAATGAATTAAATGAAGTGTGGAAGTAACAGGGCACACAGGAGTGAGAATGTGGAGAGTGTGACTTGGTGATTGTGGTTTTGTTTGTGGTTGTAGTACTGTTTTTGTTTGTTCGTTGTATTTGTAGTTGTAATTGAAATAGTATTCATAGTGTGGTCAACAACAACAACAACAACAAGAACAAGGACAAGAACAAGAACAAGAAGAAGAACACGAGTGAGGACAATCCAATGTATTTGAAGTGAAAATTGTAGAGTGTCTTAGTAAAATGTGAGAGGAAAACAGTAAATACTTAATTCGCAAAATATCAATGAACCTTGACTGTTCCTTTGCGAATGTCAATCAATCGTCTCACAATTCACTGTTCCTTCATTTCAATACCAATGGCTTTCTGTTCACGTTCTTTCCTCCTCCAACTTGACGAATTTCTGCTGCCAGACATTCTATTCCTGACTCGCCATATATTCTACTTATATAGATATAAGTAGTATTAGAATTAGTAGTAGTAGTAGTATTCGTTGTTATTGATGAGTATGATGATGTTGGGCTGTGATTGTGTGATTGTGGTAGTATGTATGTGATAGTGGGTATTGCGTGTGATGTGAAAATGTGATGTTAGTGGTTGTGAATAGGTATGTTGATGGTGGGATTCGAACCGGCGCCGTTTAAAGGTGGTTCCCCATCCAACTCCTTAGACCACTCGACCACACGGAAAATGATTGGAACTACACAAAACTTACTCATCAATTTCAACATTCCATTTCACCATCATCATGCAAATACACTCTGCTATTCACGACAACACTACACACTACACTACACAACACTACTCACTCACTCACTCACTCACTCACTCACACACTCAATCACTCACACACTCAATCAATCAACCACACAACCACTCACCACTCATCACCCCGTGTCAATCCATCCACCACTGTCTGCTTCGACAAACTACGCAGTGTAACACGTTCACACGATGAGTCAGTGAGGGAGAGTGTGTTTCATCCTGTCTGTTTGACACTTGTCCACTCAATGTATCTGCATGCCATCCCACGTGCTGAATCAAGTTCACACTGAGTTAAGCAGCAATCGGCACACATGACAGTAGTAGTTGGATACAGTGAGGAGACGATGTTGTGTGTGAGTGGGACTAGGCAAGTGACTGTGACTGGTCGGTGTTGTGAATGAATTAAATGAAGTGTGGAAGTAACAGGGCACACAGGAGTGAGAATGTGGAGAGTGTGACTTGGTGATTGTGGTTTTGTTTGTGGTTGTAGTACTGTTTTTGTTTGTTCGTTGTATTGGTAGTTGTAATTGAAATAGTATTCATAGTGTGGTCAACAACAACAACAACAACAAGAACAAGAAGAAGAAGAAGAACACGAGTGAGGACAATCCAATGTATTTGAAGTGAAAATTGTAGAGTGTCTTAGTAAAATGTGAGAGGAAAACAGTAAATACTTAATTCGCAAAATATCAATGAACCTTGACTGTTCCTTTGCGAATGTCAATCAATCGTCTCACAATTCACTGTTCCTTCATTTCAATACCAATGGCTTTCTGTTCACGTTCTTTCCTCCTCCAACTTGACGAATTTCTGCTGCCAGACATTCTATTCGTGACTCGCCATATATACTACTTATATAGATATAAGTAGTATTAGTATTAGTATTAGTATTAGTAGTAGTAGTATTCGTTGTTATTGATGAGTGTGATGATGTTGGGCTGTGATTGTGTGATTGTGGTAGTATGTATGTGATAGTGGGTATTGCGTGTGATGTGAAAATGTGATGTTAGTGGTTGTGAATAGGTATGTTGATGGTGGGATTCGAACCGGCGCCGTTTAAAGGTGGTTCCCCATCCAACTCCTTAGACCACTCGGCCACACGGAAAATGATTGGAACTACACAAAACTTACTCATCAATTTCAACATTCCATTTCACCATCATCATGCAAATACACTCTGCTATTCACGACAACACTACACACTACACAACACATACTACTCACTCACTCACTCACTCACACTCTCACTCACACTCTCACTCACTCGATCACTCACTCACACACTCAATCACTCACACACTCAATCAATCAACCACACAACCACTCACCACTCATCACCCCGTGTCAATCCATCCACCACTGTCTGCTTCGACAAACTACGCAGTGTAACACGTTCACACGATGAGTCAGTGAGGGAGAGTGTGTTTCATCCTGTCTGTTTGACACTTGTCTACTCAATGTATCTGCATGCCATCCCACGTGCTGAATCAAGTTCACACTGAGTTAAGCAGCAATCGGCACACATGACAGTAGTAGTTGGATACAGTGAGGAGACGATGTTGTGTGTGAGTGGGACTAGGCAAGTGACTGTGACTGGTCGGTGTTGTGAATGAATAAAATGAAGTGTGGAAGTAACAGGGCACACAGGAGTGAGAATGTGGAGAGTGTGACTTGGTGATTGTGGTTTTGTTTGTGGTTGTAGTACAGTTTTTGTTTGTTCGTTGTATTTGTAGTTGTAATTGAAATAGTATTCATAGTGTGGTCAACAACAACAACAAGAACAAGAAGAAGAACACGAGTGAGGACAATCCAATGTATTTGAAGTGAAAATTGTAGAGTGTCTTAGTAAAATGTGAGAGGAAAACAGTAAATACTTAATTCGCAAAATATCAATGAACCTTGACTGTTCCTTTGCGAATGTCAATCAATCGTCTCACAATTCACTGTTCCTTCATTTCAATACCAATGGCTTTCTGTTCACGTTCTTTCCTCCTCCAACTTGACGAATTTCTGCTGCCAGACATTCTATTCCTGACTCGCCATATATACTACTTATATAGATATAAGTAGTATTAGTATTAGTATTAGTAGTAGTAGTAGTAGTATTCGTTGTTATTGATGAGTGTGATGATGTTGGGCTGTGATTGTGTGATTGTGGTAGTATGTATGTGATAGTGGGTATTGCGTGTGATGTGAAAATGTGGTGTTAGTGGTTGTGAATAGGTATGTTGATGGTGGGATTCGAACCGGCGCCGTTTAAAGGTGGTTCCCCATCCAACTCCTTAGACCACTCGACCACACGGAAAATGATTGGAGCTACACAAAACTTACTCATCAATTTCAACATTCCATTTCACCATCATCATGCAAATACACTCTGCTATTCACGACAACACTACACACTACACTACACAACACATACTACTCACTCACTCACTCACTCACTCACTCACTCACACACACTATCACACACTCAATCACTCACACACTCACCACTCATCACCCCGTGTCTCACCACTCATCACCCCGTGTCAACAAACTACGCAGTGTAACACGTTCACACGATGAGTCAGTGAGGGAGAGTGTGTTTCATCCTGTCTGTTTGACACTTGTCCACTCAATGTATCTGCATGCCATCCCACGTGCTGAATCAACTTCACACTGAGTTAAGCAGCAATCGGCACACATGACAGTAGTAGTTGGATGCAGTGAGGAGACGATGTTGTGTGTGAGTGGGACTAGGCAAGTGACTGTGACTGGTCGGTGTTGTGAATGAATTAAATGAAGTGTGGAAGTAACAGGGCACACAGGAGTGAGAATGTGGAGAGTGTGACTTGGTGATTGTGGTTTTGTTTGTGGTTGTAGTACTGTTTTTGTTTGTTCGTTGTATTTGTAGTTGTAATTGAAATAGTATTCATAGTGTGGTCAACAACAACAACAACAACAACAACAACAAGAACAAGAACAAGAACAAGAAGAAGAACACGAGTGAGGACAATCCAATGTATTTGAAGTGAAAATTGTAGAGTGTCTTAGTAAAATGTGAGAGGAAAACAGTAAATACTTAATTCGCAAAATATCAATGAACCTTGACTGTTCCTTTGCGAATGTCAATCAATCGTCTCACAATTCACTGTTCCTTCATTTCAATACCAATGGCTTTCTGTTCACGTTCTTTCCTCCTCCAACTTGACGAATTTCTGCTGCCAGACATTCTATTCCTGACTCGCCATATATACTACTTATATAGATATAAGTAGTATTAGTATTAGTAGTAGTAGTAGTATTCGTTGTTATTGATGAGTGTGATGATGTTGGGCTGTGATTGTGTGATTGTGGTAGTATGTATGTGATAGTGGGTATTGCGTGTGATGTGAAAATGTGATGTTAGTGGTTGTGAATAGGTATGTTGATGGTGGGATTCGAACCGGCGCCGTTCAAATGTGGTTCCCCATCCAACTCCTTAGACCACTCGACCACACGGAAAATGATTGGAGCTACACAAAACTTACTCATCAATTTCAACATTCCATTTCACCATCATCATGCAAATACACTCTGCTATTCACGACAACACTACACACTACACTACACAACACATACTACTCACTCACTCACTCACTCACACTATCACACACACTATCACACACTCAATCACTCACACACTCAATCACTCACACACTCAATCAATCAACCACACAACCACTCACCACTCATCACCCCGTGTCAATCCATCCACCACTGTCTGCTTCGACAAACTACGCAGTGTAACACGTTCACACGATGAGTCAGTGAGGGAGAGTGTGTTTCATCCTGTCTGTTTGACACTTGTCCACTCAATGTATCTGCATGCCATCCCACGTGCTGAATCAAGTTCACACTGAGTTAAGCAGCAATCGGCACACATGACAGTAGTAGTTGGATACAGTGAGGAGACGATGTTGTGTGTGAGTGGGACTAGGCAAGTGACTGTGACTGGTCGGTGTTGTGAATGAATTAAATGAAGTGTGGAAGTAACAGGGCACACAGGAGTGAGAATGTGGAGAGTGTGACTTGGTGATTGTGGTTTTGTTTGTGGTTGTAGTACTGTTTTTGTTTGTTCGTTGTATTTGTAGTTGTAATTGAAATAGTATTCATAGTGTGGTCAACAACAACAACAACAAGAACAAGAACAAGAACAAGAACAAGAACACGAGTGAGGACAATCCAATATATTTGAAGTGAAAATTGCAGAGTGTCTTAGTAAAATGTGAGAGGAGAACAGTAAATACTTAATTCGCAAAATATCAATGAACCTTGACTGTTCCTTTGCGAATGTCAATCAATTGTCTCACAATTCACTGTTCCTTCATTTCAATACCAATGGCTTTCTGTTCACGTTCTTTCCTCCTCCAACTTGACGAATTTCTGCTGCCAGACATTCTATTCCTGACTCGCCATATATACTACTTATATAGATATAAGTAGTATTAGTATTAGTATTAGTAGTAGTAGTATTCGTTGTTATTGATGAGTGTGATGATGTTGGGCTGTGATTGTGTGATTGTGGTAGTATGTATGTGATAGTGGGTATTGCGTGTGATGTGAAAATGTGATGTTAGTGGTTGTGAATAGGTATGTTGATGGTGGGATTTGAACCGGCGCCGTTTAAAGGTGGTTCCCCATCCAACTCCTTAGACCACTCGGCCACACGGAAAATGATTGGAACTACACAAAACTTACTCATCAATTTCAACATTCCATTTCACCATCATCATGCAAATACACTCTGCTATTCACGACAACACTACACACTACACAACACATACTACTCACTCACTCACTCACTCAATCACTCACTCACACACTCAATCAATCAACCACACAACCACTCACCACTCATCACCCCGTGTCAATCCATCCACCACTGTCTGCTTCGACAAACTACGCAGTGTAACACGTTCACACGATGAGTCAGTGAGGGAGAGTGTGTTTCATCCTGTCTGTTTGACACTTGTCCACTCAATGTATCTGCATGCCATCCCACGTGCTGAATCAAGTTCACACTGAGTTAAGCAGCAATCGGCACACATGACAGTAGTAGTTGGATACAGTGAGGAGACGATGTTGTGTGTGAGTGGGACTAGGCAAGTGACTGTGACTGGTCGGTGTTGTGAATGAATTAAATGAAGTGTGGAAGTAACAGGGCACACAGGAGTGAGAATGTGGAGAGTGTGACTTGGTGATTGTGGTTTTGTTTGTGGTTGTAGTACTGTTTTTGTTTGTTCGTTGTATTTGTAGTTGTAATTGAAATAGTATTCATAGTGTGGTCAACAACAACAACAACAACAACAACAAGAACAAGAACAAGAAGAAGAACACGAGTGAGGACAATCCAATGTATTTGAAGTGAAAATTGTAGAGTGTCTTAGTAAAATGTGAGAGGAAAACAGTAAATACTTAATTCGCAAAATATCAATGAACCTTGACTGTTCCTTTGCGAATGTCAATCAATCGTCTCACAATTCACTGTTCCTTCATTTCAATACCAATGGCTTTCTGTTCACGTTCTTTCCTCCTCCAACTTGACGAATTTCTGCTGCCAGACATTCTATTCCTGACTCGCCATATATACTACTTATATAGATATAAGTAGTATTAGTATTAGTATTAGTAGTAGTAGTAGTAGTATTCGTTGTTATTGATGAGTGTGATGATGTTGGGCTGTGATTGTGTGATTGTGGTAGTATGTATGTGATAGTGGGTATTGCGTGTGATGTGAAAATGTGATGTTAGTGGTTGTGAATAGGTATGTTGATGGTGGGATTCGAACCGGCGCCGTTTAAAGGTGGTTCCCCATCCAACTCCTTAGACCACTCGACCACACGGAAAATGATTGGAACTACACAAAACTTACTCATCAATTTCAACATTCCATTTCACCATCATCATGCAAATACACTCTGCTATTCACGACAACACTACACACTACACAACAAATACTACTCACTCACTCACTCACTCACTCTCTCACTCACACACTCAATCACACACTCAATCACTCACACACTCAATCAATCAACCACACAACCACTCACCACTCATCACCCCGTGTCAATCCATCCACCACTGTCTGCTTCGACAAACTACGCAGTGTAACACGTTCACACGATGAGTCAGTGAGGGAGAGTGTGTTTCATCTTGTCTGTTTGACACTTGTCCACTCAATGTATCTGCATGCCATCCCACGTGCTGAATCAAGTTCACACTGAGTTAAGCAGCAATCGGCACACATGACAGTAGTAGTTGGATACAGTGAGGAGACGATGTTGTGTGTGAGTGGGACTAGGCAAGTGACTGTGACTGGTCGGTGTTGTGAATGAATTAAATGAAGTGTGGAAGTAACAGGGCACACAGGAGTGAGAATGTGGAGAGTGTGACTTGGTGATTGTGGTTTTGTTTGTGGTTGTAGTACTGTTTTTGTTTGTTCGTTGTATTTGTAGTTGTAATTGAAATAGTATTCATAGTGTGGTCAACAACAACAACAACAACAACAACAAGAACAAGAACAAGAAGAAGAAGAACACGAGTGAGGACAATCCAATGTATTTGAAGTGAAAATTGTAGAGTGTCTTAGTAAAATGTGAGAGGAAAACAGTAAATACTTAATTCGCAAAATATCAATGAACCTTGACTGTTCCTTTGCGAATGTCAATCAATCGTCTCACAATTCACTGTTCCTTCATTTCAATACCAATGGCTTTCTGTTCACGTTCTTTCCTCCTCCAACTTGACGAATTTCTGCTGCCAGACATTCTATTCCTGACTCGCCATATATACTACTTATATAGATATAAATAGTATTAGTATTAGTAGTAGTAGTAGTAGTAGTAGTATTCGTTGTTATTGATGAGTGTGATGATGTTGGGCTGTGATTGTGTGATTGTGGTAGTATGTATGTGATAGTGGTTATTGCGTGTGATGTGAAAATGTGATGTTAGTGGTTGTGAATAGGTATGTTGATGGTGGGATTCGAACCGGCGCCGTTTAAAGGTGGTTCCCCATCCAACTCCTTAGACCACTCGACCACACGGAAAATGATTGGAACTACACAAAACTTACTCATCAATTTCAACATTCCATTTCACCATCATCATGCAAATACACTCTGCTATTCACGACAACACTACACACTACACAACACATACTACTCACTCACTCACTCACTCACTCACACACTCACACACTCACACACTCAATCACTCACACACTCAATCAATCAACCACACAACCACTCACCACTCATCACCCCGTGTCAATCCATCCACCACTGTCTGCTTCGACAAACTACGCAGTGTAACACGTTCACACGATGAGTCAGTGAGGGAGAGTGTGTTTCATCTTGTCTGTTTGACACTTGTCCACTCAATGTATCTGCATGCCATCCCACGTGCTGAATCAAGTTCACACTGAGTTAAGCAGCAATCGGCACACATGACAGTAGTAGTTGGATACAGTGAGGAGACGATGTTGTGTGTGAGTGGGACTAGGCAAGTGACTGTGACTGGTCGGTGTTGTGAATGAATTAAATGAAGTGTGGAAGTAACAGGGCACACAGGAGTGAGAATGTGGAGAGTGTGACTTGGTGATTGTGGTTTTGTTTGTGGTTGTAGTACTGTTTTTGTTTGTTCGTTGTATTTGTAGTTGTAATTGAAATAGTATTCATAGTGTGGTCAACAACAACAACAACAACAACAACAACAACAAGAACAAGAAGAAGAACACGAGTGAGGACAATCCAATGTATTTGAAGTGAAAATTGTAGAGTGTCTTAGTAAAATGTGAGAGGAAAACAGTAAATACTTAATTCGCAAAATATCAATGAACCTTGACTGTTCCTTTGCGAATGTCAATCAATCGTCTCACAATTCACTGTTCCTTCATTTCAATACCAATGGCTTTCTGTTCACGTTCTTTCCTCCTCCAACTTGACGAATTTCTGCTGCCAGACATTCTATTCCTGACTCGCCATATATACTACTTATATAGATATAAGTAGTATTAGTATTAGTAGTAGTAGTAGTAGTAGTATTCGTTGTTATTGATGAGTGTGATGATGTTGGGCTGTGATTGTGTGATTGTGGTAGTATGTATGTGATAGTGGTTATTGCGTGTGATGTGAAAATGTGATGTTAGTGGTTGTGAATAGGTATGTTGATGGTGGGATTCGAACCGGCGCCGTTTAAAGGTGGTTCCCCATCCAACTCCTTAGACCACTCGACCACACGGAAAATGATTGGAACTACACAAAACTTACTCATCAATTTCAACATTCCATTTCACCATCATCATGCAAATACACTCTGCTATTCACGACAACACTACACACTACACTACACAACACATAATACTCACTCACTCACTCACTCACTCACACACTCAATCAATCAACCACACAACCACTCATCACCCCGTGTCAATCCATCCACCACTGTCTGCTTCGACAAACTACGCAGTGTAACACGTTCACACGATGAGTCAGTGAGGGAGAGTGTGTTTCATCCTGTCTGTTTGACACTTGTCCACTCAATGTATCTGCATGCCATCCCACGTGCTGAATCAAGTTCACACTGAGTTAAGCAGCAATCGGCACACATGACAGTAGTAGTTGGATACAGTGAGGAGACGATGTTGTGTGTGAGTGGGACTAGGCAAGTGACTGTGACTGGTCGGTGTTGTGAATGAATTAAATGAAGTGTGGAAGTAACAGGGCACACAGGAGTGAGAATGTGGAGAGTGTGACTTGGTGATTGTGGTTTTGTTTGTAGTTGTAGTACTGTTTTTGTTTGTTCGTTGTATTTGTAGTTGTAATTGAAATAGTATTCATAGTGTGGTCAACAACAACAACAACAAGAACAAGAACAAGAAGGAGAACACAAGTGAGGACAATCCAATGTATTTGAAGTGAAAATTGTAGAGTGTCTTAGTAAAATGTGAGAGGAAAACAGTAAATACTTAATTCGCAAAATATCAATGAACCTTGACTGTTCCTTTGCGAATGTCAATCAATCGTCTCACAATTCACTGTTCCTTCATTTCAATACCAATGGCTTTCTGTTCACGTTCTTTCCTCCTCCAACTTGACGAATTTCTGCTGCCAGACATTCTATTCCTGACTCGCCATATATACTACTTATATAGATATAAGTAGTATTAGTATTAGTATTAGTAGTAGTAGTATTCGTTGTTATTGAAGAGTGTGATGATGTTGGGCTGTGATTGTGTGATTGTGGTAGTATGTATGTGATAGTGGTTATTGCGTGTGATGTGAAAATGTGATGTTAGTGGTTGTGAATAGGTATGTTGATGGTGGGATTCGAACCGGCGCCGTTTAAAGGTGGTTCCCCATCCAACTCCTTAGACCACTCGACCACACGGAAAATGATTGGAACTACACAAAACTTACTCATCAATTTCAACATTCCATTTCACCATCATCATGCAAATACACTCTGCTATTCACGACAACACTACACACTACACTACACAACACATAATACTCACTCACTCACTCACTCACTCACACACTCACACACTCACACACTCAATCACTCACACACTCAATCAATCAACCACACAACCACTCACCACTCATCACCCCGTGTCAATCCATCCACCACTGTCTGCTTCGACAAACTACGCAGTGTAACACGTTCACACGATGAGTCAGTGAGGGAGAGTGTGTTTCATCCTGTCTGTTTGACACTTGTCCACTCAATGTATCTGCATGCCATCCCACGTGCTGAATCAAGTTCACACTGAGTTAAGCAGCAATCGGCACACATGACAGTAGTAGTTGGATACAGTGAGGAGACGATGTTGTGTGTGAGTGGGACTAGGCAAGTGACTGTGACTGGTCGGTGTTGTGAATGAATTAAATGAAGTGTGGAAGTAACAGGGCACACAGGAGTGAGAATGTGGAGAGTGTGACTTGGTGATTGTGGTTTTGTTTGTGGTTGTAGTACTGTTTTTGTTTGTTCGTTGTATTTGTAGTTGTAATTGAAATAGTATTCATAGTGTGGTCAACAACAACAACAACAACAACAACAAGAACAAGAACAAGAAGAAGAACACGAGTGAGGACAATCCAATGTATTTGAAGTGAAAATTGTAGAGTGTCTTAGTAAAATGTGAGAGGAAAACAGTAAATACTTAATTCGCAAAATATCAATGAACCTTGACTGTTCCTTTGCGAATGTCAATCAATCGTCTCACAATTCACTGTTCCTTCATTTCAATACCAATGGCTTTCTGTTCACGTTCTTTCCTCCTCCAACTTGACGAATTTCTGCTGCCAGACATTCTATTCCTGACTCGCCATATATACTACTTATATAGATATAAGTAGTATTAGTATTAGTAGTAGTAGTAGTAGTATTCGTTGTTATTGATGAGTGTGATGATGTTGGGCTGTGATTGTGTGATTGTGGTAGTATGTATGTGATAGTGGGTATTGCGTGTGATGTGAAAATGTGATGTTAGTGGTTGTGAATAGGTATGTTGATGGTGGGATTCGAACCGGCGCCGTTTAAAGGTGGTTCCCCATCCAACTCCTTAGACCACTCGGCCACACGGAAAATGATTGGAACTACACAAAACTTACTCATCAATTTCAACATTCCATTTCACCATCATCATGCAAATACACGCTGCTATTCACGACAACACTACACACTACACAGCACATACTACTCACTCACTCACTCACTCACTCACAAACTCAATCACTCACACACTCAATCACTCAATCACACTCTCAATCACTCACACACTCATTCACTCACACACTCAATCAATCAACCACACAACCACTCACCACTCATCACCCCGTGTCAATCCATCCACCACTGTCTGCTTCGACAAACTACGCAGTGTAACACGTTCACACGATGAGTCAGTGAGGGAGAGTGTGTTTCATCCTGTCTGTTTGACACTTGTCCACTCAATGTATCTGCATGCCATCCCACGTGCTGAATCAAGTTCACACTGAGTTAAGCAGCAATCGGCACACATGACAGTAGTAGTTGGATACAGTGAGGAGACGATGTTGTGTGTGAGTGGGACTAGGCAAGTGACTGTGACTGGTCGGTGTTGTGAATGAATTAAATGAAGTGTGGAAGTAACAGGGCACACAGGAGTGAGAATGTGGAGAGTGTGACTTGGTGATTGTGGTTTTGTTTGTGGTTGTAGTACTGTTTTTGTTTGTTCGTTGTATTTGTAGTTGTAATTGAAATAGTATTCATAGTGTGGTCAACAACAACAACAACAACAACAACAACAACAACAACAAGAACACGAGTGAGGACAATCCAATGTATTTGAAGTGAAAATTGTAGAGTGTCTTAGTAAAATGTGAGAGGAAAACAGTAAATACTTAATTCGCAAAATATCAATGAACCTTGACTGTTCCTTTGCGAATGTCAATCAATCGTCTCACAATTCACTGTTCCTTCATTTCAATACCAATGGCTTTCTGTTCACGTTCTTTCCTCCTCCAACTTGACGAATTTCTGCTGCCAGACATTCTATTCCTGACTCGCCATATATACTACTTATATAGATATAAGTAGTATTAGTATTAGTATTAGTAGTAGTAGTATTCGTTGTTATTGATGAGTGTGATGATGTTGGGCTGTGATTGTGTGATTGTGGGGCGGGACTAAAAAACATGGACGACCTTTGAACGAATCTTAAATGACCTTGAGAAATACTAGCCAATCAGAAGACAGTTAGTATACATTAAAAATATATTGTACAAAACTCAAATATTAAATGGGATACTGTTCTTTTACATGACTCAAATACTTATCAAGGTCAGATATAGGTTCAAAATTTCTAAAATCATAGTGCATCCGGCACAGGATTTCATCCATGTGGCTCCATAGTAGTCGACCTCTGGAACCATGAAAATGTCTCAAAAATTTTTTCGGCCTCGACCACATAGTTTCAGTGTTGTCGGTATGTTGGTATGGTTTAGGGTTTAGGATTAGGGTTAAGTTTTAGGGTTAAGGATGAGACTATAAAATATGGACGCCTTTTGATCGACGCTAGAGTGAATCTCAGAGTGTCCACATGATATTTAAGACTAAATGAGGGTTATAAACTTGTGTGAAGAATTCAAATTATGATTTACATTCTTGGTTAAGGTTAGGAATTATACTTACTGTTTTCATCACGAACTTACATCAACTCTAATGACAAAACTCTATTTATAGAAATGTATAATTGAATTTTGCGCGAAAATCTTATGATCACATCTCTTGTAGACGCTTAATTATCCTGTTTTCTCTAAAATCTGTTGTAAACCGACCGTACGTAAGCGTCAAGTACAGAACATAGCGCCGTGAACTTGAAAGCCCGCGAAAGCTTTTGATTGACTCGTCCATGTTCTTTAGTCTCGCCGATTGTGGTAGTATGTATGTGATAGTGGGTATTGCGTGTGATGTGAAAATGTGATGTTAGTGGTTGTGAATAGGTATGTTGATGGTGGGATTCGAACCGGCGCCGTTTAAAGGTGGTTCCCCATCCAACTCCTTAGACCATTCGACCACACGGAAAATGATTGGAACTACACAAAACTTACTCATCAATTTCAACATTCCATTTCACCATCATCATGCAAATACACTCTGCTATTCACGACAACACTACACACTACACAACACACACTACTCACTCACTCACTCACTCGCTCACACACTCACACACACTATCACAAACTCACACACACTATCCCACACTCAATCACTCACACACTCAATCAATCAACCACACAACCACTCACCACTCATCACCCCGTGTCAATCCATCCACCATTGTCTGCTTCGACAAACTACGCAGTGTAACACGTTCACACGATGAGTCAGTGAGGGAGAGTGTGTTTCATCCTGTCTGTTTGACACTTGTCCACTCAATGTATCTGCATGCCATCCCACGTGCTGAATCAAGTTCACACTGAGTTAAGCAGCAATCGGCACACATGACAGTAGTAGTTGGATACAGTGAGGAGACGATGTTGTGTGTGAGTGGGACTAGGCAAGTGACTGTGACTGGTCGGTGTTGTGAATGAATTAAATGAAGTGTGGAAGTAACAGGGCACACAGGAGTGAGAATGTGGAGAGTGTGACTTGGTGATTGTGGTTTTGTTTGTGGTTGTAGTACTGTTTTTGTTTGTTCGTTGTATTTGTAGTTGTAATTGAAATAGTATTCATAGTGTGGTCAACAACAACAACAACAACAACAAGAACAAGAAGAAGAACAAGAAGAAGAACACGAGTGAGGACAATCCAATGTATTTGAAGTGAAAATTGCAGAGTGTCTTAGTAAAATGTGAGCGGAAAACAGTAAATACTTAATTCGCAAAATATCAATGAACCTTGACTGTTCCTTTGCGAATGTCAATCAATCGTCTCACAATTCACTGTTCCTTCATTTCAATACCAATGGCTTTCTGTTCACGTTCTTTCCTCCTCCAACTTGACGAATTTCTGCTGCCAGACATTCTATTCCTGACTCGCCATATATACTACTTATATAGATATAAGTAGTATTAGTATTAGTATTAGTAGTAGTAGTAGTAGTAGTATTCGTTGTTATTGATGAGTGTGATGATGTTGGGCTGTGATTGTGTGATTGTGGTAGTATGTATGTGATAGTGGGTATTGCGTGTGATGTGAAAATGTGATGTTAGTGGTTGTGAATAGGTATGTTGATGGTGGGATTCGAACCGGCGCCGTTTAAAGGTGGTTCCCCATCCAACTCCTTAGACCACTCGACCACACGGAAAATGATTGGAACTACACAAAACTTACTCATCAATTTCAACATTCCATTTCACCATCATCATGCAAATACACTCTGCTATTCACGACAACACTACACACTACACTACACAACACATACTACTCACTCACTCACTCAATCACACACTCACACACTCAATCACTCACACACTCAATCACTCACACACTCAATCACTCACACACTCAATCAATCAACCACACAACCACTCACCACTCATCACCCCGTGTCAATCCATCCACCACTGTCTGCTTCGACAAACTACGCAGTGTAACACGTTCACACGATGAGTCAGTGAGGGAGAGTGTGTTTCATCCTGTCTCTTTGACACTTGTCCACTCAATGTATCTGCATGCCATCCCACGTGCTGAATCAAGTTCACACTGAGTTAAGCAGCAATCGGCACACATGACAGTAGTAGTTGGATACAGTGAGGAGACGATGTTGTGTGTGAGTGGGACTAGGCAAGTGACTGTGACTGGTCGGTGTTGTGAATGAATTAAATGAAGTGTGGAAGTAACAGGGCACACAGGAGTGAGAATGTGGAGAGTGTGACTTGGTGATTGTGGTTTTGTTTGTGGTTGTAGTACTGTTTTTGTTTGTTCGTTGTATTTGTAGTTGTAATTGAAATAGTATTCATAGTGTGGTCAACAACAACAAGAACAAGAACAAGAAGAAGAAGAAGAACACGAGTGAAAACAATCCAATATATTTGAAGTGAAAATTGCAGAGTGTCTTAGTAAAATGTGAGAGGAAAACAGTAAATACTTAATTCGCAAAATATCAATGAACCTTGACTGTTCCTTTGCGAATGTCAATCAATTGTCTCACAATTCACTGTTCCTTCATTTCAATACCAACGGCTTTCTGTTCACGTTCTTTCCTCCTCCAACTTGACGAATTTCTGCTGCCAGACATTCTATTCGTGACTCGCCATATACACTACTTATATAGATATAAGTAGTATTAGTATTAGTATTAGTAGTAGTAGTAATAGTATTCGTTGTTATTGATGAGTGTGATGATGTTGGGCTGTGATTGTGTGATTGTGGTAGTATGTATGTGATAGTGGGTATTGCGTGTGATGTGAAAATGTGATGTTAGTGGTTGTGAATAGGTATGTTGATGGTGGGATTCGAACCGGCGCCGTTTAAAGGTGGTTCCCCATCCAACTCCTTAGACCACTCGGCCACACGGAAAATGATTGGAACTACACAAAACTTACTCATCAATTTCAACATTCCATTTCACCATCATCATGCAAATACACTCTGCTATTCACGACAACACTACACACTACACAACACATACTACTCACTCACTCACTTACACACTCACACACTCAATCACCCACACACTCAATCAATCAACCACACAACCACTCACCACTCATCACCCCGTGTCAATCCATCCACCAATGTCTGCTTCGACAAACTACGCAGTGTAACACGTTCACACGATGAGTCAGTGAGGGAGAGTGTGTTTCATCCTGTCTGTTTGACACTTGTCCACTCAATGTATCTGCATGCCATCCCACGTGCTGAATCAAGTTCACACTGAGTTAAGCAGCAATCGGCACACATGACAGTAGTAGTTGGATACAGTGAGGAGACGATGTTGTGTGTGAGTGGGACTAGGCAAGTGACTGTGACTGGTCGGTGTTGTGAATGAATTAAATGAAGTGTGGAAGTAACAGGGCACACAGGAGTGAGAATGTGGAGAGTGTGACTTGGTGATTGTGGTTTTGTACTGTTTTTGTTTGTTCGTTGTATTTGTAGTTGTAATTGAAATAGTATTCATAGTGTAGTATTCATAGTGTGGTCAACAACAACAACAAGAACAAGAACAAGAACAAGAACAAGAACAAGAACACGAGTGAGGACAATCCAATGTATTTGAAGTGAAAATTGCAGAGTGTCTTAGTAAAATGTGAGAGGAAAACAGTAAATACTTAATTCGCAAAATATCAATGAACCTTGACTGTTCCTTTGCGAATGTCAATCAATTGTCTCACAATTCACTGTTCCTTCATTTCAATACCAATGGCTTTCTGTTCACGTTCTTTCCTCCTCCAACTTGACGAATTTCTGCTGCCAGACATTCTATTCCTGACTCGCCATATATACTACTTATATAGATATAAGTAGTATTAGTATTAGTAGTAGTAGTATTCGTTGTTATTGATGAGTGTGATGATGTTGGGCTGTGATTGTGTGATTGTGGTAGTATGTATGTGATAGTGGGTATTGCGTGTGATGTGAAAATGTGATGTTAGTGGTTGTGAATAGGTATGTTGATGGTGGGATTCGAACCGGCGCCGTTTAAAGGTGGTTCCCCATCCAACTCCTTAGACCACTCGGCCACACGGAAAATGATTGGAACTACACAAAACTTACTCATCAATTTCAACATTCCATTTCACCATCATCATGCAAATACACTCTGCTATTCACGACAACACTACACAACACATACTACTCACTCACTCACTCACTCAATCACTCACACACTCAATCACTCACACACTCAATCAATCAACCACACAACCACTCACCACTCATCACCCCGTGTCAATCCATCCACCACTGTCTGCTTCGACAAACTACGCAGTGTAACACGTTCACACGATGAGTCAGTGAGGGAGAGTGTGTTTCATCCTGTCTGTTTGACACTTGTCCACTCAATGTATCTGCATGCCATCCCACGTGCTGAATCAAGTTCACACTGAGTTAAGCAGCAATCGGCACACATGACAGTAGTAGTTGGATACAGTGAGGAGACGATGTTGTGTGTGAGTGGGACTAGGCAAGTGACTGTGACTGGTCGGTGTTGTGAATGAATTAAATGAAGTGTGGAAGTAACAGGGCACACAGGAGTGAGAATGTGGAGAGTGTGACTTGGTGATTGTGGTTTTGTTTGTGGTTGTAGTACTGTTTTTGTTTGTTCGTTGTATTTGTAGTTGTAATTGAAATAGTATTCATAGTGTGGTCAACAACAACAACAACAACAAGAACAAGAACAAGAACAAGAAGAAGAACACGAGTGAGGACAATCCAATGTATTTGAAGTGAAAATTGTAGAGTGTCTTAGTAAAATGTGAGAGGAAAACAGTAAATACTTAATTCGCAAAATATCAATGAACCTTGACTGTTCCTTTGCGAATGTCAATCAATTGTCTCACAATTCACTGTTCCTTCATTTCAATACCAATGGCTTTCTGTTCACGTTCTTTCCTCCTCCAACTTGACGAATTTCTGCTGCCAGACATTCTATTCCTGACTCGCCATATATACTACTTATATAGATATAAGTAGTATTAGTATTAGTAGTAGTAGTATTCGTTGTTATTGATGAGTGTGATGATGTTGGGCTGTGATTGTGTGATTGTGGTAGTATGTATGTGATAGTGGGTATTGCGTGTGATGTGAAAATGTGATGTTAGTGGTTGTGAATAGGTATGTTGATGGTGGGATTCGAACCGGCGCCGTTTAAAGGTGGTTCCCCATCCAACTCCTTAGACCACTCGGCCACACGGAAAATGATTGGAACTACACAAAACTTACTCATCAATTTCAACATTCCATTTCACCATCATCATGCAAATACACTCTGCTATTCACGACAACACTACACAACACATACTACTCACTCACTCACTCACTCAATCACTCACACACTCAATCACTCACACACTCAATCAATCAACCACACAACCACTCACCACTCATCACCCCGTGTCAATCCATCCACCACTGTCTGCTTCGACAAACTACGCAGTGTAACACGTTCACACGATGAGTCAGTGAGGGAGAGTGTGTTTCATCCTGTCTGTTTGACACTTGTCCACTCAATGTATCTACATGCCATCCCACGTGCTGAATCAAGTTCACACTGAGTTAAGCAGCAATCGGCACACATGACAGTAGTAGTTGGATACAGTGAGGAGACGATGTTGTGTGTGAGTGGGACTAGGCAAGTGACTGTGACTGGTCGGTGTTGTGAATGAATTAAATGAAGTGTGGAAGTAACAGGGCACATAGGAGTGAGAATGTGGAGAGTGTGACTTGGTGATTGTGGTTTTGTTTGTGGTTGTAGTACTGTTTTTGTTTGTTCGTTGTATTTGTAGTAGTAATTGAAATAGTATTCATAGTGTGGTCAACAACAACAACAACAACAACAACAAGAACAAGAACAAGAAGAAGAACACGAGTGAGGACAATCCAATGTATTTGAAGTGAAAATTGTAGAGTGTCTTAGTAAAATGTGAGAGGAAAACAGTAAATACTTAATTCGCAAAATATCAATGAACCTTGACTGTTCCTTTGCGAATGTCAATCAATCGTCTCACAATTCACTGTTCCTTCATTTCAATACCAATGGCTTTCTGTTCACGTTCTTTCCTCCTCCAACTTGACGAATTTATGTTGCCAGACATTCTATTCCTGACTCGCCATATATACTACTTATATAGATATAAGTAGTATTAGTAGTAGTAGTAGTAGTAGTAGTATTCGTTGTTATTGATGAGTGTGATGATGTTGGGCTGTGATTGTGTGATTGTGGTAGTATGTATGTGATAGTGGTTATTGCGTGTGATGTGAAAATGTGATGTTAGTGGTTGTGAATAGGTATGTTGATGGTGGGATTCGAACCGGCGCCGTTTAAAGGTGGTTCCCCATCCAACTCCTTAGACCACTCGGCCACACGGAAAATGATTGGAACTACACAAAACTTACTCATCAATTTCAACATTCCATTTCACCATCATCATGCAAATACACTCTGCTATTCACGACAACACTACACACTACACAACACATACTACTCACTTACTCACTCACTCACACACACACACTATCACACACTCAATCACACACACACACACTACCACACACTCAATCAATCAACCACACAACCACTCACCACTCATCACCCCGTGTCAATCCATCCACCACTGTCTGCTTCGACAAACTACGCAGTGTAACACGTTCACACGATGAGTCAGTGAGGGAGAGTGTGTTTCATCCTGTCTGTTTGACACTTGTCCACTCAATGTATCTGCATGCCATCCCACGTGCTGAATCAAGTTCACACTGAGTTAAGCAGCAATCGGCACACATGACAGTAGTAGTTGGATACAGTGAGGAGACGATGTTGTGTGTGAGTGGGACTAGGCAAGTGACTGTGACTGGTCGGTGTTGTGAATGAATTAAATGAAGTGTGGAAGTAACAGGGCACACAGGAGTGAGAATGTGGAGAGTGTGACTTGGTGATTGTGGTTTTGTTTGTGGTTGTAGTACTGTTTTTGTTTGTTCGTTGTATTTGTAGTTGTAATTGAAATAGTATTCATAGTGTGGTCAACAACAACAACAACAACAACAACAAGAAGAAGAAGAAGAACACGAGTGAGGACAATCCAATGTATTTGAAGTGAAAATTGTAGAGTGTCTTAGTAAAATGTGAGAGGAAAACAGTAAATACTTAATTCGCAAAATATCAATGAACCTTGACTGTTCCTTTGCGATTGTCAATCAATCGTCTCACAATTCACTGTTCCTTCATTTCAATACCAATGGCTTTCTGTTCACGTTCTTTCCTCCTCCAACTTGACGAATTTCTGCTGCCAGACATTCTATTCCTGACTCGCCATATATACTACTTATATAGATATAAGTAGTATTAGTATTAGTAGTAGTAGTAGTAGTATTCGTTGTTATTGATGAGTATGATGATGTTGGGCTGTGATTGTGTGATTGTGGTAGTATGTATGTGATAGTGGTTATTGCGTGTGATGTGAAAATGTGATGTTAGTGGTTGTGAATAGGTATGTTGATGGTGGGATTCGAACCGGCGCCGTTTAAAGGTGGTTCCCCATCCAACTCCTTAGACCACTCGACCACACGGAAAATGATTGGAACTACACAAAACTTACTCATCAATTTCAACATTCCATTTCACCATCATCATGCAAATACACTCTGCTATTCACGACAACACTACACACTACACAACATATAATACTCACTTACTCACACACTCACACACACACACTATCACAAACTCACACACACTATCACACACTCAATCACACACACACACTATCACACACTCAATCAATCAACCACACAACCACTCACCACTCATCACCCCGTGTCAATCCATCCACCACTGTCTGCTTCGACAAACTACGCAGTGTAACACGTTCACACGATGAGTCAGTGAGGGAGAGTGTGTTTCATCCTGTCTGTTTGACACTTGTCCACTCAATGTATCTGCATGCCATCCCACGTGCTGAATCAAGTTCACACTGAGTTAAGCAGCAATCGGCACACATGACAGTAGTAGTTGGATACAGTGAGGAGACGATGTTGTGTGTGAGTGGGACTAGGCAAGTGACTGTGACTGGTCGGTGTTGTGAATGAATTAAATGAAGTGTGGAAGTAACAGGGCACACAGGAGTGAGAATGTGGAGAGTGTGACTTGGTGATTGTGGTTTTGTTTGTGGTTGTAGTACTGTTTTTGTTTGTTCGTTGTATTTGTAGTTGTAATTGAAATAGTATTCATAGTGTGGTCAACAACAACAACAACAACAAGAACAAGAAGAAGAACACGAGTGAGGACAATCCAATGTATTTGAAGTGAAAATTGTAGAGTGTCTTAGTAAAATGTGAGAGGAAAACAGTAAATACTTAATTCGCAAAATATCAATGAACCTTGACTGTTCCTTTGCGAATGTCAATCAATCGTCTCACAATTCACTGTTCCTTCATTTCAATACCAATGGCTTTCTGTTCACGTTCTTTCCTCCTCCAACTTGACGAATTTCTGCTGCCAGACATTCTATTCCTGACTCGCCATATATACTACTTATATAGATATAAGTAGTATTAGTATTAGTAGTAGTAGTAGTAGTAGTAGTATTCGTTGTTATTGATGAGTGTGATGATGTTGGGCTGTGATTGTGTGATTGTGGGGCGGGACTAAAAAACATGGACGACCTTTGAACGAATCTTAAATGACCTTGAGAAATACTAGCCAATCAGAAGACAGTTAGTATACATTAAAAATATATTGTACAAAACTCAAATATTAAATGGGATACTGTTCTTTTACATGACTCAAATACTTATCAAGGTCAGATATAGGTTCAAAATTTCTAAAATCATAGTGCATCCGGCACAGGATTTCATCCATGTGGCTCCATAGTAGTCGACCTCTGGAACCATGAAAATGTCTCAAAAATTTTTTCGGCCTCGACCACATAGTTTCAGTGTTGTCGGTATGTTGGTATGGTTTAGGGTTTAGGATTAGGGTTAAGTTTTAGGGTTAAGGATGAGACTATAAAATATGGACGCCTTTTGATCGACGCTAGAGTGAATCTCAGAGTGTCCACATGATATTTAAGACTAAATGAGGGTTATAAACTTGTGTGAAGAATTCAAATTATGATTTACATTCTTGGTTAAGGTTAGGAATTATACTTACTGTTTTCATCACGAACTTACATCAACTCTAATGACAAAACTCTATTTATAGAAATGTATAATTGAATTTTGCGCGAAAATCTTATGATCACATCTCTTGTAGACGCTTAATTATCCTGTTTTCTCTAAAATCTGTTGTAAACCGACCGTACGTAAGCGTCAAGTACAGAACATAGCGCCGTGAACTTGAAAGCCCGCGAAAGCTTTTGATTGACTCGTCCATGTTCTTTAGTCTCGCCGATTGTGGTAGTATGTATGTGATAGTGGGTATTGCGTGTGATGTGAAAATGTGATGTTAGTGGTTGTGAATAGGTATGTTGATGGTGGGATTCGAACCGGCGCCGTTTAAAGGTGGTTCCCCATCCAACTCCTTAGACCATTCGACCACACGGAAAATGATTGGAACTACACAAAACTTACTCATCAATTTCAACATTCCATTTCACCATCATCATGCAAATACACTCTGCTATTCACGACAACACTACACACTACACAACACATACTACTCACTCACTCACTCACTCGCTCACACACTCACACACACTATCACTCACACACTCAATCAATCAACCACACAACCACTCACCACTCATCACCCCGTGTCAATCCATCCACCACTGTCTGCTTCGACAAACTACGCAGTGTAACACGTTCACACGATGAGTCAGTGAGGGAGAGTGTGTTTCATCCTGTCTGTTTGACACTTGTCCACTCAATGTATCTGCATGCCATCCCACGTGCTGAATCAAGTTCACACTGAGTTAAGCAGCAATCGGCACACATGACAGTAGTAGTTGGATACAGTGAGGAGACGATGTTGTGTGTGAGTGGGACTAGGCAAGTGACTGTGACTGGTCGGTGTTGTGAATGAATTAAATGAAGTGTGGAAGTAACAGGGCACACAGGAGTGAGAATGTGGAGAGTGTGACTTGGTGATTGTGGTTTTGTTTGTGGTTGTAGTACTGTTTTTGTTTGTTCGTTGTATTTGTAGTTGTAATTGAAATAGTATTCATAGTGTGGTCAACAACAACAACAACAACAAGAACAAGAAGAAGAAGAAGAACACGAGTGAGGACAATCCAATGTATTTGAAGTGAAAATTGTAGAGTGTCTTAGTAAAATGTGAGAGGAAAACAGTAAATACTTAATTCGCAAAATATCAATGAACCTTGACTGTTCCTTTGCGAATGTCAATCAATCGTCTCACAATTCACTGTTCCTTCATTTCAATACCAATGGCTTTCTGTTCACGTTCTTTCCTCCTCCAACTTGACGAATTTCTGCTGCCAGACATTCTATTCCTGACTCGCCATATATACTACTTATATAGATATAAGTAGTATTAGTATTAGTAGTAGTAGTAGTAGTATTCGTTGTTATTGATGAGTATGATGATGTTGGGCTGTGATTGTGTGATTGTGGTAGTATGTATGTGATAGTGGTTATTGCGTGTGATGTGAAAATGTGATGTTAGTGGTTGTGAATAGGTATGTTGATGGTGGGATTCGAACCGGCGCCGTTTAAAGGTGGTTCCCCATCCAACGCCTTAGACCACTCGACCACACGGAAAATGATTGGAACTACACAAAACTTACTCATCAATTTCAACATTCCATTTCACCATCATCATGCAAATACACTCTGCTATTCACGACAACACTACACACTACACAACACATACTACTCACTTACTCACTCACTCACACACACACACTATCACACACTCAATCACACACACACACACTATCACACACTCAATCAATCAACCACACAACCACTCACCACTCATCACCCCGTGTCAATCCATCCACCACTGTCTGCTTCGACAAACTACGCAGTGTAACACGTTCACACGATGAGTCAGTGAGGGAGAGTGTGTTTCATCCTGTCTGTTTGACACTTGTCCACTCAATGTATCTGCATGCCATCCCACGTGCTGAATCAAGTTCACACTGAGTTAAGCAGCAATCGGCACACATGACAGTAGTAGTTGGATACAGTGAGGAGACGATGTTGTGTGTGAGTGGGACTAGGCAAGTGACTGTGACTGGTCGGTGTTGTGAATGAATTAAATGAAGTGTGGAAGTAACAGGGCACACAGGAGTGAGAATGTGGAGAGTGTGACTTGGTGATTGTGGTTTTGTTTGTGGTTGTAGTACTGTTTTTGTTTGTTCGTTGTATTTGTAGTTGTAATTGAAATAGTATTCATAGTGTGGTCAACAACAACAACAACAACAAGAACAAGAAGAAGAAGAAGAACACGAGTGAGGACAATCCAATATATTTGAAGTGAAAATTGCAGAGTGTCTTAGTAAAATGTGAGAGGAAAACAGTAAATACTTGATTCGCAAAATATCAATGAACCTTGACTGTTCCTTTGCGAATGTCAATCAATTGTCTCACAATTCACTGTTCCTTCATTTCAATACCAATGGCTTTCTGTTCACGTTCTTTCCTCCTCCAACTTGACGAATTTCTGCTGCCAGACATCCTATTCCTGACTCGCCATATATACTACTTATATAGATATAAGTAGTATTAGTATTAGTATTAGTATTAGTAGTAGTAGTATTCGTTGTTATTGATGAGTGTGATGATGTTGGGCTGTGATTGTGTGATTGTGGTAGTATGTATGTGATAGTGGGTATTGCGTGTGATGTGAAAATGTGATGTTAGTGGTTGTGAATAGGTATGTTGATGGTGGGATTCGAACCGGCGCCGTTTGAAGGTGGTTCCCCATCCAACTCCTTAGACCACTCGGCCACACGGAAAATGATTGGAACTACACAAAACTTACTCATCAATTTCAACATTCCATTTCACCATCATCATGCAAATACACTCTGCTATTCACGACAACACTACACACTACACAACACATACTACTCACTCACTCACTCACTCAATCACTCACACACTCAATCACTCACACACTCAATCAATCAACCACACAACCACTCACCACTCATCACCCCGTGTCAATCCATCCACCACTGTCTGCTTCGACAAACTACGCAGTGTAACACGTTCACACGATGAGTCAGTGAGGGAGAGTGTGTTTCATCCTGTCTGTTTGACACTTGTCCACTCAATGTATCTGCATGCCATCCCACGTGCTGAATCAAGTTCACACTGAGTTAAGCAGCAATCGGCACACATGACAGTAGTAGTTGGATACAGTGAGGAGACGATGTTGTGTGTGAGTGGGACTAGGCAAGTGACTGTGACTGGTCGGTGTTGTGAATGAATTAAATGAAGTGTGGAAGTAACAGGGCACACAGGAGTGAGAATGTGGAGAGTGTGACTTGGTGATTGTGGTTTTGTTTGTGGTTGTAGTACTGTTTTTGTTTGTTCGTTGTGTTTGTAGTTGTAATTGAAATAGTATTCATAGTGTGGTCAACAACAACAAGAACAAGAACAAGAAGAAGAACACGAGTGAGGACAATCCAATATATTTGAAGTGAAAATTGCAGAGTGTCTTAGTAAAATGTGAGAGGAAAACAGTAAATACTTAATTCGCAAAATATCAATGAACCTTGACTGTTCCTTTGCGAATGTCAATCAATTGTCTCACAATTCACTGTTCCTTCATTTCAATACCAATGGCTTTCTGTTCACGTTCTTTCCTCCTCCAACTTGACGAATTTCTGCTGCCAGACATCCTATTCCTGACTCGCCATATATACTACTTATATAGATATAAGTAGTATTAGTATTAGTAGTAGTAGTAGTAGTATTCGTTGTTATTGATGAGTGTGATGATGTTGGGCTGTGATTGTGTGATTGTGGTAGTATGTATGTGATAGTGGGTATTGCGTGTGATGTGAAAATGTGATGTTAGTGGTTGTGAATAGGTATGTTGATGGTGGGATTCGAACCGGCGCCGTTTAAAGGTGGTTCCCCATCCAACTCCTTAGACCACTCGGCCACACGGAAAATGACTGGAACTACACAAAACTTACTCATCAATTTCAACATTCCATTTCACCATCATCATGCAAATACACTCTGCTATTCACGACAACACTACACACTACACAACACATACTACTCACTCACTCACTCACTCACTCACTCAATCACTCACACACTCAATCACTCACACACTCAATCACTCACACACTCAATCAATCAACCACACAACCACTCACCACTCATCACCCCGTGTCAATCCATCCACCACTGTCTGCTTCGACAAACTACGCAGTGTAACACGTTCACACGATGAGTCAGTGAGGGAGAGTGTGTTTCATCCTGTCTGTTTGACACTTGTCCACTCAATGTATCTGCATGCCATCCCACGTGCTGAATCAAGTTCACACTGAGTTAAGCAGCAATCGGCACACATGACAGTAGTAGTTGGATACAGTGAGGAGACGATGTTGTGTGTGAGTGGGACTAGGCAAGTGACTGTGACTGGTCGGTGTTGTGAATGAATTAAATGAAGTGTGGAAGTAACAGGGCACACAGGAGTGAGAATGTGGAGAGTGTGACTTGGTGATTGTGGTTTTGTTTGTGGTTGTAGTACTGTTTTTGTTTGTTCGTTGTATTTGTAGTTGTAATTGAAATAGTATTCATAGTGTGGTCAACAACAACAACAGCAACAACAACAAGAACAAGAACAAGAAGAAGAACACGAGTGAGGACAATCCAATATATTTGAAGTGAAAATTGCAGAGTGTCTTAGTAAAATGTGAGAGGAAAACAGTAAATACTTAATTCGCAAAATATCAATGAACCTTGACTGTTCCTTTGCGAATGTCAATCAATTGTCTCACAATTCACTGTTCCTTCATTTCAATACCAATGGCTTTCTGTTCACGTTCTTTCCTCCTCCAACTTGACGAATTTCTGCTGCCAGACATTCTATTCCTGACTCGCCATATATACTACTTATATAGATATAAGTAGTATTAGTATTAGTATTAGTATTAGTAGTAGTAGTATTCGTTGTTATTGATGAGTGTGATGATGTTGGGCTGTGATTGTGTGATTGTGGTAGTATGTATGTGATAGTGGGTATTGCGTGTGATGTGAAAATGTGATGTTAGTGGTTGTGAATAGGTATGTTGATGGTGGGATTCGAACCGGCGCCGTTTAAAGGTGGTTCCCCATCCAACTCCTTAGACCACTCGACCACACGGAAAATGATTGGAACTACACAAAACTTACTCATCAATTTCAACATTCCATTTCACCATCATCATGCAAATACACTCTGCTATTCACGACAACACTACACACTACACTACACAACACATAATACTCACTCACTCACTCACTCACACACACACACACTATCACACACTCAATCACACACACTATCATTCACACACTCAATCACTCACACACTCAATCAATCAACCACACAACCACTCACCACTCATCACCCCGTGTCAATCCATCCACCACTGTCTGCTTCGACAAACTACGCAGTGTAACACGTTCACACGATGAGTCAGTGAGGGAGAGTGTGTTTCATCCTGTCTGTTTGACACTTGTCCACTCAATGTATCTGCATGCCATCCCACGTGCTGAATCAAGTTCACACTGAGTTAAGCAGCAATCGGCACACATGACAGTAGTAGTTGGATGCAGTGAGGAGACGATGTTGTGTGTGAGTGGGACTAGGCAAGTGACTGTGACTGGTCGGTGTTGTGAATGAATTAAATGAAGTGTGGAAGTAACAGGGCACACAGGAGTGAGAATGTGGAGAGTGTGACTTGGTGATTGTGGTTTTGTTTGTGGTTGTAGTACTGTTTTTGTTTGTTCGTTGTATTTGTAGTTGTAATTGAAATAGTATTCATAGTGTGGTCAACAACAACAACAACAACAAGAACAAGAACAAGAAGAAGAACACGAGTGAGGACAATCCAATGTATTTGAAGTGAAAATTGTAGAGTGTCTTAGTAAAATGTGAGAGGAAAACAGTAAATACTTAATTCGCAAAATATCAATGAACCTTGACTGTTCCTTTGCGAATGTCAATCAATCGTCTCACAATTCACTGTTCCTTCATTTCAATACCAATGGCTTTCTGTTCACGTTCTTTCCTCCTCCAACTTGACGAATTTCTGCTGCCAGACATTCTATTCCTGACTCGCCATATATACTACTTATATAGATATAAGTAGTATTAGTATTAGTAGTAGTAGTAGTAGTATTCGTTGTTATTGATGAGTGTGATGATGTTGGGCTGTGATTGTGTGATTGTGGTAGTATGTATGTGATAGTGGGTATTGCGTGTGATGTGAAAATGTGATGTTAGTGGTTGTGAATAGGTATGTTGATGGTGGGATTCGAACCGGCGCCGTTTAAAGGTGGTTCCCCATCCAACACCTTAGACCACTCGACCACACGGAAAATGATTGGAACTACACAAAACTTACTCATCAATTTCAACATTCCATTTCACCATCATCATGCAAATACACTCTGCTATTCACGACAACACTACACACTACACAACACATACTACTCACTCACTCACTCACTCACACACTCACACACACTATCACACACTCAATCACACTCTCAATCACTCACACACTCAATCAATCAACCACACAACCACTCACCACTCATCACCTCGTGTCAATCCATCCACCACTGTCTGCTTCGACAAACTACGCAGTGTAACACGTTCACACGATGAGTCAGTGAGGGAGAGTGTGTTTCATCCTGTCTGTTTGACACTTGTCCACTCAATGTATCTGCATGCCATCCCACGTGCTGAATCAAGTTCACACTGAGTTAAGCAGCAATCGGCACACATGACAGTAGTAGTTGGATACAGTGAGGAGACGATGTTGTGTGTGAGTGGGACTAGGCAAGTGACTGTGACTGGTCGGTGTTGTGAATGAATTAAATGAAGTGTGGAAGTAACAGGGCACACAGGAGTGAGAATGTGGAGAGTGTGACTTGGTGATTGTGGTTTTGTTTGTGGTTGTAGTACTGTTTTTGTTTGTTCGTTGTATTTGTAGTTGTAATTGAAATAGTATTCATAGTGTGGTCAACAACAAGAACAAGAACAAGAACAAGAACAAGAAGAAGAACACGAGTGAGGACAATCCAATATATTTGAAGTGAAAATTGCAGAGTGTCTTAGTAAAATGTGAGAGGAAAACAGTAAATACTTAATTCGCAAAATATCAATGAACCTTGACTGTTCCTTTGCGAATGTCAATCAATCGTCTCACAATTCACTGTTCCTTCATTTCAATACCAATGGCTTTCTGTTCACGTTCTTTCCTCCTCCAACTTGACGAATTTCTGCTGCCAGACATTCTATTCCTGACTCGCCATATATACTACTTATATAGATATAAGTAGTATTAGTATTAGTAGTAGTAGTAGTAGTAGTAGTATTCGTTGATGAGTGTGATGATGTTGGGCTGTGATTGTGTGATTGTGGTAGTATGTATGTGATAGTGGTTATTGCGTGTGATGTGAAAATGTGATGTTAGTGGTTGTGAATAGGTATGTTGATGGTGGGATTCGAACCGGCGCCGTTTAAATGTGGTTCCCCATCCAACTCCTTAGACCACTCGACCACACGGAAAATGATTGGAACTACACAAAACTTACTCATCAATTTCAACATTCCATTTCACCATCATCATGCAAATACACTCTGCTATTCACGACAACACTACACACTACACAACACATACTACTCACTCACTCACTCACTCACTCACTCACACACTCACACACTCACACACTCACACACTCAATCACTCACACACTCAATCAATCAACCACACAACCACTCACCACTCATCACCCCGTGTCAATCCATCCACCACTGTCTGCTTCGACAAACTACGCAGTGTAACACGTTCACACGATGAGTCAGTGAGGGAGAGTGTGTTTCATCCTGTCTGTTTGACACTTGTCCACTCAATGTATCTGCATGCCATCCCACGTGCTGAATCAAGTTCACACTGAGTTAAGCAGCAATCGGCACACATGACAGTAGTAGTTGGATACAGTGAGGAGACGATGTTGTGTGTGAGTGGGACTAGGCAAGTGACTGTGACTGGTCGGTGTTGTGAATGAATTAAATGAAGTGTGGAAGTAACAGGGCACACAGGAGTGAGAATGTGGAGAGTGTGACTTGGTGATTGTGGTTTTGTTTGTGGTTGTAGTACTGTTTTTGTTTGTTCGTTGTATTTGTAGTTGTAATTGAAATAGTATTCATAGTGTGGTCAACAACAACAACAACAAGAACAAGGACAAGAACAAGAACAAGAAGAAGAACACGAGTGAGGACAATCCAATGTATTTGAAGTGAAAATTGTAGAGTGTCTTAGTAAAATGTGAGAGGAAAACAGTAAATACTTAATTCGCAAAATATCAATGAACCTTGACTGTTCCTTTGCGAATGTCAATCAATCGTCTCACAATTCACTGTTCCTTCATTTCAATACCAATGGCTTTCTGTTCACGTTCTTTCCTCCTCCAACTTGACGAATTTCTGCTGCCAGACATTCTATTCCTGACTCGCCATATATTCTACTTATATAGATATAAGTAGTATTAGTATTAGTATTAGTAGTAGTAGTAGTAGTAGTATTCGTTGTTATTGATGAGTGTGATGATGTTGGGCTGTGATTGTGTGATTGTGGTAGTATGTATGTGATAGTGGGTATTGCGTGTGATGTGAAAATGTGATGTTAGTGGTTGTGAATAGGTATGTTGATGGTGGGATTCGAACCGGCGCCGTTTAAAGGTGGTTCCCCATCCAACTCCTTAGACCACTCGACCACACGGAAAATGATTGGAACTACACAAAACTTACTCATCAATTTCAACATTCCATTTCACCATCATCATGCAAATACACTCTGCTATTCACGACAACACTATACACTACACAACACATACTAATCACTCACTCACTCACACACTCACACACTCAATCAATCACACACTCAATCACTCACTCACACACTCAATCACTCACTCACACACTCAATCAATCAACCACACAACCACTCACCACTCATCACCCCGTGTCAATCCATCCACCACTGTCTGCTTCGACAAACTACGCAGTGTAACACGTTCACACGATGAGTCAGTGAGGGAGAGTGTGTTTCATCTTGTCTGTTTGACACTTGTCCACTCAATGTATCTGCATGCCATCCCACGTGCTGAATCAAGTTCACACTGAGTTAAGCAGCAATCGGCACACATGACAGTAGTAGTTGGATACAGTGAGGAGACGATGTTGTGTGTGAGTGGGACTAGGCAAGTGACTGTGACTGGTCGGTGTTGTGAATGAATTAAATGAAGTGTGGAAGTAACAGGGCACACAGGAGTGAGAATGTGGAGAGTGTGACTTGGTGATTGTGGTTTTGTTTGTGGTTGTAGTACTGTTTTTGTTTGTTCGTTGTATTTGTAGTTGTAATTGAAATAGTATTCATAGTGTGGTCAACAACAACAACAACAACAACAACAACAAGAACAAGAAGAAGAACACGAGTGAGGACAATCCAATGTATTTGAAGTGAAAATTGTAGAGTGTCTTAGTAAAATGTGAGAGGAAAACAGTAAATACTTAATTCGCAAAATATCAATGAACCTTGACTGTTCCTTTGCGAATGTCAATCAATCGTCTCACAATTCACTGTTCCTTCATTTCAATACCAATGGCTTTCTGTTCACGTTCTTTCCTCCTCCAACTTGACGAATTTCTGCTGCCAGACATTCTATTCCTGACTCGCCATATATACTACTTATATAGATATAAGTAGTATTAGTATTAGTAGTAGTAGTAGTAGTATTCGTTGTTATTGATGAGTGTGATGATGTTGGGCTGTGATTGTGTGATTGTGGTAGTATGTATGTGATAGTGGTTATTGCGTGTGATGTGAAAATGTGATGTTAGTGGTTGTGAATAGGTATGTTGATGGTGGGATTCGAACCGGCGCCGTTTAAATGTGGTTCCCCATCCAACTCCTTAGACCACTCGACCACACGGAAAATGATTGGAACCACACAAAACTTACTCATCAATTTCAACATTCCATTTCACCATCATCATGCAAATACACTCTGCTATTCACGACAACACTACACACTACACTACACAACAAATACTACTCACTCACTCACTCACTCACTCACTCACACACTCACACACTCACACACTCAATCACTCACACACTCAATCAATCAACCACACAACCACTCACCACTCATCACCCCGTGTCAATCCATCCACCACTGTCTGCTTCGACAAACTACGCAGTGTAACACGTTCACACGATGAGTCAGTGAGGGAGAGTGTGTTTCATCCTGTCTGTTTGACACTTGTCCACTCAATGTATCTGCATGCCATCCCACGTGCTGAAGCAAGTTCACACTGAGTTAAGCAGCAATCGGCACACATGACAGTAGTAGTTGGATACAGTGAGGAGACGATGTTGTGTGTGAGTGGGACTAGGCAAGTGACTGTGACTGGTCGGTGTTGTGAATGAATTAAATGAAGTGTGGAAGTAACAGGGCACACAGGAGTGAGAATGTGGAGAGTGTGACTTGGTGATTGTGGTTTTGTTTGTGGTTGTAGTACTGTTTTTGTTTGTTCGTTGTATTTGTAGTTGTAATTGAAATAGTATTCATAGTGTGGTCAACAACAACAACAACAACAACAACAACAAGAACAAGAACAAGAAGAAGAACACGAGTGAGGACAATCCAATGTATTTGAAGTGAAAATTGTAGAGTGTCTTAGTAAAATGTGAGAGGAAAACAGTAAATACTTAATTCGCAAAATATCAATGAACCTTGACTGTTCCTTTGCGAATGTCAATCAATCGTCTCACAATTCACTGTTCCTTCATTTCAATACCAATGGCTTTCTGTTCACGTTCTTTCCTCCTCCAACTTGACGAATTTCTGCTGCCAGACATTCTATTCCTGACTCGCCATATATACTACTTATATAGATATAAGTAGTATTAGTATTAGTATTAGTAGTAGTAGTAGTAGTATTCGTTGTTATTGATGAGTGTGATGATGTTGGGCTGTGATTGTGTGATTGTGGTAGTATGTATGTGATAGTGGGTATTGCGTGTGATGTGAAAATGTGATGTTAGTGGTTGTGAATAGGTATGTTGATGGTGGGATTCGAACCGGCGCCGTTTAAAGGTGGTTCCCCATCCAACTCCTTAGACCACTCGACCACACGGAAAATGATTGGAACCACACAAAACTTACTCATCAATTTCAACATTCCATTTCACCATCATCATGCAAATACACTCTGCTATTCACGACAACACTACACACTACACTACACAACAAATACTACTCACTCACTCACTCACTCACTCTCTCACTCACACACTCACACACTCACACACTCAATCACTCACACACTCAATCAATCAACCACACAACCACTCACCACTCATCACCCCGTGTCAATCCATCCACCACTGTCTGCTTCGACAAACTACGCAGTGTAACACGTTCACACGATGAGTCAGTGAGGGAGAGTGTGTTTCATCCTGTCTGTTTGACACTTGTCCACTCAATGTATCTGCATGCCATCCCACGTGCTGAAGCAAGTTCACACTGAGTTAAGCAGCAATCGGCACACATGACAGTAGTAGTTGGATACAGTGAGGAGACGATGTTGTGTGTGAGTGGGACTAGGCAAGTGACTGTGACTGGTCGGTGTTGTGAATGAATTAAATGAAGTGTGGAAGTAACAGGGCACACAGGAGTGAGAATGTGGAGAGTGTGACTTGGTGATTGTGGTTTTGTTTGTGGTTGTAGTACTGTTTTTGTTTGTTCGTTGTATTTGTAGTTGTAATTGAAATAGTATTCATAGTGTGGTCAACAACAACAACAACAACAACAACAACAACAAGAACAAGAACAAGAAGAAGAACACGAGTGAGGACAATCCAATATATTTGAAGTGAAAATTGCAGAGTGTCTTAGTAAAATGTGAGAGGAAAACAGTAAATACTTAATTCGCAAAATATCAATGAACCTTGACTGTTCCTTTGCGAATGTCAATCAATTGTCTCACAATTCACTGTTCCTTCATTTCAATACCAATGGCTTTCTGTTCACGTTCTTTCCTCCTCCAACTTGACGAATTTCTGCTGCCAGACATTCTATTCGTGACTCGCCATATATACTACTTATATAGATATAAGTAGTATTAGTATTAGTATTAGTATTAGTAGTAGTAGTATTCGTTGTTATTGATGAGTGTGATGATGTTGGGCTGTGATTGTGTGATTGTGGTAGTATGTATGTGATAGTGGGTATTGCGTGTGATGTGAAAATGTGATGTTAGTGGTTGTGAATAGGTATGTTGATGGTGGGATTCGAACCGGCGCCGTTTCAAGGTGGTTCCCCATCCAACTCCTTAGACCACTCGGCCACACGGAAAATGACTGGAACTACACAAAACTTACTCATCAATTTCAACATTCCATTTCACCATCATCATGCAAATACACTCTGCTATTCACGACAACACTACACACTACACAACACATACTACTCACTCACTCACTCACTCACACACTCACACACACTATCACACACTCAATCACACTCTCAATCACTCACACACTCAATCAATCAACCACACAACCACTCACCACTCATCACCTCGTGTCAATCCATCCACCACTGTCTGCTTCGACAAACTACGCAGTGTAACACGTTCACACGATGAGTCAGTGAGGGAGAGTGTGTTTCATCCTGTCTGTTTGACACTTGTCCACTCAATGTATCTGCATGCCATCCCACGTGCTGAATCAAGTTCACACTGAGTTAAGCAGCAATCGGCACACATGACAGTAGTAGTTGGATACAGTGAGGAGACGATGTTGTGTGTGAGTGGGACTAGGCAAGTGACTGTGACTGGTCGGTG
The DNA here is from genome assembly GCF_000237925.1 of Schistosoma mansoni. Classification (NCBI taxonomy): domain Eukaryota; kingdom Metazoa; phylum Platyhelminthes; class Trematoda; order Strigeidida; family Schistosomatidae; genus Schistosoma; species Schistosoma mansoni. The sequence continues at coordinate 39,190 of NW_017386205.1, forward strand.
TTGTGAATGAATTAAATGAAGTGTGGAAGTAACAGGGCACACAGGAGTGAGAATGTGGAGAGTGTGACTTGGTGATTGTGGTTTTGTTTGTGGTTGTAGTACTGTTTTTGTTTGTTCGTTGTATTTGTAGTTGTAATTGAAATAGTATTCATAGTGTGGTCAACAACAACAACAACAACAACAACAACAACAAGAACAAGAAGAAGAACACGAGTGAGGACAATCCAATGTATTTGAAGTGAAAATTGTAGAGTGTCTTAGTAAAATGTGAGAGGAAAACAGTAAATACTTAATTCGCAAAATATCAATGAACCTTGACTGTTCCTTTGCGAATGTCAATCAATCGTCTCACAATTCACTGTTCCTTCATTTCAATACCAATGGCTTTCTGTTCACGTTCTTTCCTCCTCCAACTTGACGAATTTCTGCTGCCAGACATTCTATTCCTGACTCGCCATATATACTACTTATATAGATATAAGTAGTATTAGTATTAGTAGTAGTAGTAGTAGTATTCGTTGTTATTGATGAGTGTGATGATGTTGGGCTGTGATTGTGTGATTGTGGTAGTATGTATGTGATAGTGGGTATTGTGTGTATTATCCCTTACCTGACTCCTTCAAGAAACTACGACGTTTCCTTGGAATGATCAACTTTTATCGATGTTTTATTCTGAAATGTTTTGACATAGCGAAACCGCTTACGGATTTATTAAGGGGACGCGCTAAATCACTAATAATGACACCGCAAGCAATTCAAGCTATCGAACAGTTGAATAACGCCCTAAGCATTGAGGCATTTCTGGTCCCACAGAAGGTTAACGCACCTTTAGTAGTAATGACCGACGCCTCTAATGTAGCGGTAGGTGCTGTACTTCAACAACGCGTCAATCAACAATGGCAACCCCTAGCATTTTTCTCGAAAAAGCTAAATGCGACGGAAACAAAATATAGCACATTCGGTAGAGAACTGTTGGCCGTCTATTTAGCCATCAAACACTTCCGGTATATGTTAGATGCAATTCTTTTACAATACTTACTGATCACAAGCCGCTAACTAAAGCCTTGATGCAAAACCATGATAAATGCAGTCCACGCGAAATTCGTCAACTAGAATTCATTTCGCAATTTGCAGCTGACATACGCTATATGAAAGGCATGGAAAACGATGCAGCAGATGCGTTATCTAGATTAAATATTAATACCTTCTCAATCCATGATATAAACTGTCAAGATATTACAGTAGAAAAAGCTGGTAAACATGCTACTATTAACATCGACAGAATAAAACCAGCGTTTTCAGAGCACATCAAGAAGCAGACAACGAAACCATCCAAATCCGCAACAAAGCAAGCACTACACAAACCACCTGTGACAATCAATACTTCATACGGAAGTTCAACGGCTACAGAAACTAATACAAGATCAGGTAGAAGAGTATACTTTCCGGATAGGTACGCAGTAACAACCATACTTATCTAGCCCAAATGCTACAAATTGTTCTCTATTTTCATTAACTGTTCTTTATTGGCCCCACGGATTTTCATTATACTTACTTTTAACTTCATGCAATCCTTATACACATATATAAAACGTTTCAACACATACAAGCTGTCATTACAACTTAACGCTTACTCATCACATCGGATTATACATTTATTTTATAAATAATCTTTTTTTAATTATCAGAAGGGGTTTTTGTGGAGATTTAGTATGTTTCATAGTTGAAAGCATGAGTCAGTTGAAGTCAGACATTAACACCATCGGAGGCCAGCTCAGTGGTCTATCGGTTAAGAGCTCTGGCTCGAGACTGGTAGGTCCTGGGTTCGAATCTCGCGAGAGCGGGATCGTGGATGCGCACTGCTGAGGAGTCCCATAATAGGACGAAACGGCCGTCGAGTGCTTCCAGGTTTTCCATGATGGTCTAGTTTCAATTGACTCATGCTTTCAGCTATGAAACTTTCTTTTATCGCTTTGTCGAACA
>NW_017386204.1:0-41219 GCF_000237925.1 Schistosoma mansoni
TTCACTCCATCGCACAAGCAAGTGGCTATCAGGACTCAGTGGCCGAGTGGATAACGCGATGGCGTTTGAAGCGAGGGTACTGGGTTCGAGTCCCAGAGTGAACATCAACTCTGAGATGCAGGTACATCCAGCTGACGAGTCCCAAATAGGACGAAACGTGCGTCCTGGATTCCACTGCTAGCCACTATCCATCTCTGCTAACCATAATATTAATAATGATTTCAAAAGTTTCACCACACACCCTGTCAACTGCTTTCAGAACTCTCCGCAATACAACAAAGTTTTTTTGCAAAAGCGCAGGAAAGAATGATGAGGAACAAAAAAGAATTATAGATAATATGTAAGAATTAGCTAATCGTAGAAGTAAATGTTAAGTAACCTCAAAAGTATGCACCCTCTATATGTAGTAAGTCAGATAGAAAACTTTCTTCGATAACAACAAAACATGAGAATACAAAGAGAGTGCAGAGTGAAAACTTACAGCAAGATAAATGACCTTTGACTCTGTATTTATCAAAGAATCTCCAATAGTACATACTTTATAGGATTCCAACAGGGTGTTTAAGTGCTATTCGTGTCTCAGGTTAAAGTTAACAGTATGAAATATAGAAGGATTAATTTGAAGACCATTAAGAGCAGACTGTAGTTCAATAAGAAACAAGAATTCATTCATCTCAAGGTAATGCTAAGAGGTAGAAATCAGCATACTTACAGAGAGATCGTCCATACATTTTGTTAAAGTGTTTTCTGTGGAAGATATCAGATCAGGTCAAGAAAAAGAGAAGAGAAGATGGGAAAATTCAGTTTCTTATGGCACACTTTCATAAGTCAGTAGAGACGTTGAACACAGTGATGTCTGAAAATGTCCGCGGTCACTTAACTCGTCCGAATGTTTAGGACCTGACGAAATCCCAAACTCCCTTTTTGAGAAAAAGGCTGATATACTGTGCTATCCATTCACCAGTATCTCTGACAAATCCTCGTTTTCTCTAATAAATGTTAGACTTGAAATCAAGTATGATACTTCTAAAATCTTAGTTTCATCATGAAAACAGTAGATAACAACCGACACACTACTACTTTATGTGTTCGACACTATTTACGATTTCTAAATAAACTAGAGCGATAACTTTTACATATCATGGAAATACAAACCCGACTTAAATGTCTAACTTCTACGTCGTCAAATTCACAAATAAAAGTGTTCTAATTGTCTAAATGTATCTCTGTGATGTTTGTTATTTGACTGGAATTGATCTTATTATACTCTTCTAATGTTCATGACACAGGCTAAAATATATTTATCCTAAAATCCTAGCTTTTGCATTAAGTCAGTGTTTAAATTATCCAACTCAGTTACACAGATGTCCGTGTCAATGGTTTGGATAAATATCCGGAAACCTCTGATACAAATTCACCAGCATGAAGAATTCTGTGTAGAAAGATTAATGACCCGTAAAAAAGAAATAGAGATTTTATTTAAGTACCTAAAACTAGTTAGTACTTCAAAGTTTCGGTCTCATTATGCACAATCAACGTTATAATTTAGTTGTGCAGTAAATCTAACCAGCAAATCTCTATGTGATAGTAGCAAGGTTAGTTTCGTAGGTATATTAAAGTCGTTCACATTAATCAACCGTAGACGTTTAGTCGATCTGTACAGTAGCCTAAATGGAGAAACTAAGAAAACATGTAGGTACTTGAGCTACTAACTTTTAAAAAAATATAAAACATTTTCCTATTAAAATTATTGTTCAAATGTGTGAAATTAATTAACATCTAAGGAAACTCAGAATGACCAAACGGTATAATATCACTGATAATTCAGAGTTAAATTTCAAATAAAAGACTAAAGTACTTGCCAATGTCAGTGGTGTTCACTGTACCTATAAAGAATACGTAGTTCATCTAGCCTGTGGTAGTCATTACACACAAAGTACATTGATGTATAAGAATAGCTACTCAGAATTACTATTTGTCTGATAAATATGAGTGATCATAATTCGTAAACATAATGAATCATCATCTCAAAATAATTACCCTGCATTTTGAGCTACATAAATGCATAACTTCTATGTGCAGTCAAAATTTCAAGTAGCCACTAATTTGTTTCTATCATATTATTTGAACTTATACATAACAGTCTGTAAAACATTGTTCTAACTGTTGCTAACTTAATAATAATTTGATAAATGATGGAAAAGCATTCCTTATACCAACTTTACATTCCACTGTAAACTTAATCTTGATATGTGAACTACCGGAGAGAAACAAAAAAAGTAAACTACTAGTAGTCAGTCGTTGCTATCAACATTTATGAATTAAGATGTTACTTTATTACTTGACCTATTAATCTTGTAACTTGTTTTTTATTTGTCTCATTTTGCATTTCATAACCCCATCAGTAATATGCCTTTAGGGTTACCTTTGCTAAAATAAACTATACAGAGCATTTTATTAGAATTTAGTATACAACTGCTATAACTGTATAAAACTAATGAGAGCTTAACTAAATAAAATAAATAACTTTTATCCAATGATGTTTTGTTGTTCAAAATTTCATTAAGTTTACAGTCTGAAACCTAAGTCTGTAGTTGGGTATGTATTCATTTATAGGATCCTCAGTCATAATTTAATCGACGGATTTTCAAGTTAACTTGCTATACTTCACTTAGTATTACTTGTTTGAATATTTTCATTGATGTTTAGGACTGCAACTGTTCAGTCTCTTATTGGCATATGTGCATACTGTGCGTATTGCCCCGATATTGCCTTATTTCACAAACATTGTAAACAAAGATGGAGATGCAGGTACATCCAGCTGACGAGTCCCAAATAGGACGAAACGTGCGTCCTGGATTCCACTGCTAGCCACTATCCATCTTTGCTTAATTTGCGATAGTTTTAAGTATTAGTTCTTAAGGATTGTAGAGTATTATTAACTCATGGGTTTTAATTATTTGCTGAAGGCAGAATCTTCTTAGAGTTTCAATGATAAATTGAAGTTAAAGCTCAAATCAGAAGTTAAATTGCTTGTTTGATTTCACTAGTGTCTACAGTCAATATAAAGCATATACAGTTCATCTAGTCTGTGAAAACCATTACTTGTAACGTACGTTGATGCATAAGAATACTTATTCAAAATTATCATTAATCTGATAAAGATGAATGATTGTATTTCTGAAACATTATGAATTGTCATTTCAAAATAACTACTTTACATGTTGAGTTGCATAAATATCTTCTTCATATCAAGTGGGATTTCATCAAAATCTATATACAACCAAGCTTTTATCGCTGATGTTTTATCATGTTAATCTTTAGTGTACAGTTAATGAACGAAAACTGTGAATTTTAAATGATGGATGATTTGGTTTACTACACTTAAAAATGAAGACAATAAATGTTAGTATTAACTAAGCTTAATAGCAAACATCAAAATCGGTTTTCTTAAAATGATTTATTTCATATATACAATAAGAAAGTGTGCTTGAAACTTCTTTGCCATTATGAACATGGTTATGCTGAAGGATTTCACATACTTTGCTGTTTCAAATCTTACTGATCATCTTCACTTCAATCATTTTATTAATTTTGTATCATTTGTATCATCTTCATTTGTAGTCACTTCTGATCCGTGAAATCCACAACATACATTGATAAAACTAGATTTCACTCAATACCATTTATCTATTAATCTTTTATTATGGAATCGCATATATTTGTATGAACGTAAATCGTTTTAAGTTGATAAGAAGATATGATAATAGTTTGAAATTTATGACCTACAAAACATATTGCATCTGATCCACCCAAAGCTTTCAGTGGAACTGAAGACGGATAAGTTGCCTTGCTAAATGTACATCAAATACAGTGAAACTACATCTGAACATTTTTTCTCTGTATTTTATGCAATAACGATATTCCCACTAAATATAATTTCAGTCAGACTTATTAATCAAATAAATAGTTAGTGGTTTTTCTGTCTGGGACATAGTTGTATCTATGAGCTTTTTGATATTATTTGACTGACTGCCAAACTAGATTGAATCCGACCTAACACCTATAGTTTAAAGCAGAGTACTTTAATCAGTAAGACACCGTCTTTGATTTTTAAACAACAACTTTATTTATCTAAGTTGAAAAATAACTACTGACAACTTTAAATTTTAATACTGTTTAACTGATAAAGTAACCAAAATGTTTTAGCTATATTCATATCAAATAGTTAGCACACTATACCTCTCAACTTTGCAATAACTTAAAACGCAATAAATCATCAGGAGGATAACTCTCAAAACACTATTTAAAATGTGTAATTTGATAGATTAGAAGGGGCATCGGCCTCGTGACTTCCGAAAAATCTTGGCTTTCATCACGAGGCGTCATAATTATTCCTTCAACTCCCAGGGCAGAGTTTTAGTGATTTGAATTATTTTTTCTGGTTAGCGTTTTTATATCGAGTTAGTTTGTCTACAGGACGGGGTCGCTAACCCCATGCCCAACCCTCCTCCTTTACCCTGGCTTGGGACCGGTAGTAACTCTAGAAGAGCTACAGGCGGAGGAAGGCCAAAGAACACCGGGAAATAGAAGCAGATATGAAAAGGATGAATGTTCACTGGAAAGGATTGCCCAGGACAGGGTTGGATGGAGAATGCTAGTGGGCGACCTATGCTCCTCCACGAGGGGTAACAGGCGTAAGTAAGTAAGTAATTTGATATATTAATGAAATAATACGAACTTGTCGAAAAAATTACCGTTAATTTCAGACATATTTTAAAATGTTAATAAATTTGAAAAGATTACTGAATTGTTTTTCTGAAACCTAAAAATACAAAAAACTCTTCTACTTCATGTAAAATATGATTCTCTTTGTAAATCTTTGCTTATAATACTTGTGAATTAAGGCAATATTCAGGTAATACGCACAGTATGCACATATGTTAATAAGAGACTGACCAGTTGCAGTCCTAAACATCAATGGGAAGATTGAAACAAACAATATTAAGTGAGTTCAAACTTCACCCCATTGTATAAGCAAGTAGCTATCAAGACTCAGTGGCTGAGTGGATAACGCGATGGGTTCAAGTCCCAGAGTGAACATCAACTCTGAGATGCAGGTACATCTAGCTGACAAGTCCCAAATAGTGTGAAACGCGCGTCCTGGATTCCACTGCTAGCCACTATTGATCTTTGCTTATAATCTTTTTTATTATTGAAGTATAATTACTTATTCAATATACTCCTCTTTTATTTAGATGAATCAGTGTAAGATTATGTACAATAGTCTGTTCACTTGAAAAAAAGAGAAATTGTTTTTTACTATTTCACTGGATATACAACTCTGTCTATTCACTAATGAATAAGTAAAAATAACGTGATATCATATTGTATAACTAGAAAAGTGTTTTGGACACTTTTCGTGAAACACTTGTGAAAATGGTCGTTATTATATTTTAAAACCTCATTTTTATATTTTTCACATTTCACTCCGATAGTATTCGCTGTTTGATAATCCAAAAAAATTGTAAGTTTTATTTTGAAACGAAACTATTGTTTTTATAAACGAAACATTTAAAGACGACACAAATTAATTTGTAGACTCACTTTTGATTTTCACAAGCATGAGATTTAAAACGTTTGAAAAAGTATTCCTCTAGGGTATGTGTAGTTACAGTACGATTTGAGCCGATTGCCTCTTGAGCTACTCTCATTGATTCAGTGTCATTTCTACTCTTTCCTTTTCCTGACATTGAACGCATCTAAATGTCAGACAAGAAGTAATACAAAATCTCTTTCACTCCAAACACTCAAAATATCGTTATTTCATTTAAGTGAATGGCTTGCATTTTGTATAACCAAATCAACAGCAAATGAATAAACTATTTTTAGTTTGAAATAACGGGTTTATATTTGTTACCACAATTATTATGACTACTTTGTTATTCGTTACGTTAATTTCATTTCTCTATGTAGGTGCAGTAATGTTAACTTATGCGAACGCATAACTGTGTCATCGTCAACACTGATTGTGACTGACTGACTGACTAAATAATTTATATAAATAAGACATTACCTAATCAAGCTCCTACACAACCTTTGACCTTATTTTAGTGCAATCATTTCAAGGATATGTATCTCAGTAATGGTTACAATGATTTCGTATTTAAAAGTGAAAATCCGGTTTAAGAAATTATTGTGAAATAAATTGTGTTACCTGTAAAAATCCACCAATGACGATAATTGGATAAAATGCTAACACAACCAAAGTTAACTGCCAACTGTAGATGAATGCTATCACAAGCGACATAATTATCAGTGCTAAAGCTTCTATAATAAAACCCAGTTGTGCACCAGAAATCATTGCCATTTTTGTAGCTTCCGTAGCAAGTTTAGCTGTCAGTGCACCTGCTTGATTTTCTGGTTCATCAAACCATGCAATTTCCTAAATTGTTTTAAATAATGGAGTGTTTATAAAATGTTTTCACATAAGTTTAATATTAATAACATAAATCACTATCAAGTTGTTTGCAACTTACTTGACGTAGCATAGCTTCAAAAACCATAGAACGTATACGTTTGATTAATTTTTCACCTGATTTCCCTAAAAGAAATCCCTAAAACAAAATCGAATAATAAATTATTGAATTTAAGTATTACCTATTTTTGATGGTAGAATATAAAAACAGTTTCTTAAGAAACGAGAAAGTATTTAATGATCTGATAAGTCATTATTTTTGATACTCATATAAATTATGTAATTGAAATTTTATTATTCCACTTAACATGAGAAGGGGTTTTGTGGATATTATAGTAATTTCAATAGTTGAGATCATGAATCAATTGAAGCTAGACCACCATGGAAAACCTGGAAGCACTGGATGGCAGTTTCGTACTATTGTGAAACTCATCAGCAGTGCTCATCCACAAACCCGCCTCGCGAAATTCGAACCCAGGACCTACCAGTCTCGTGCGCAAGCGCTTAACCTCTAGACCACTGAGCCGGCATCTGATGGTGTTAATGTCTAACTTCGACCAATTCACAAAATTGAGCGACACATCCACCATTGTCTTCAATGAGTCACTCTCTCACAACAGACCTGGTTGAACTCCGCTGGTCACTGCTTCTCACTAGAACTCTAGGAAATACCTCTTGAAGTCAGTCACTAGTGAGCGTATGTTGATTAATATCAGAAGGGGTTTTGTGAATATTATAGTAATTTCAATAGTTGAGATCATGAATCAATTGAAGCTAGACCACCATGGAAAACCTGGAAGCACTGCTTGAAGGCCGTTTCGTCCTATTATGAGACTCCTCAGCAGTGCATTTGTCCGAAAAATTGTTATAAAATAGTTCATCTTGAATATTTAACAAAATTTACTTTCATAAACTGGTAGCATTAGAATTCTTAAAAATCATTATTCTGTTGTGAATTATATAAACTTTATTTAATCATCATTCATATGAATGCATAAAATTTATCGGATTTTTTTTTAGATGATAACATTGAATTTATTGGTTTATATGAAGACAACATATTCTCATAATTGTCATTCTTTTTTTTCATTTTTACTTGATAATCATAATTTTATGATCACATTTTTTCGAAATGATCTTAATCAAATTTATAAATAATTACAGTTAAACTCATTCGTTGATCTAAGCTAGACCATCATTGAAAACGTGAAAGCACTGGACCTTCGGTCTCGCATGCGAACGCTGAACTTTAGACTACTGAGCCGGCATCCAACAGTGATAACATCTAGCATCAATAGATTCATTATAATAATCTGATAATAATCATCATGTGCTCACTAGTGACTAGCTTCAAGAAGTAACTCTTGGAGTTCTAGCGAGAAGCCGGGATTAGTAAAGTCCAATCCGTGTCAGGTAGAGACAGGTAACTGATAAGTCTTTAATTGAACGTTATACTCAGATACTAAGCTAGTTTCGTAACCCCCAAGCTAGAACTACACAGCGACTTGAACACGAGAGAAAAGGCGCGAAATATACGAGAAACACTTTACCCCGAAGGTTCGTTTATGTACAGAAAATATAGGGTTTTTATAGTATTATAGAAGTCCTTGGGTTTTCCTGAAAATTCTGAGATGCTACTAAACATAGTAGCAGTGTAGTAATCAGCCAATCAGAACCTCTACATGTGACTTTTCATTTTCGTGATTTTCCAAACAAAACTTCTAGTCGAACGCTGATTGGATAAAATGCTTCTTAATGTTTCCTGAGCTTGTCATGTCTATTGCGAGAAATTTTCACAATCGCCCCAATAGTAACTACCTCAGACAATTGATGAATTATTGCACAAGATCACGGATCGATTGAAATTCGATATTAATACCGTTGGACGCCGGCTCAGCAGTCTAGAGGTTAAGTTTTCGTGCACGAGACTAAAGGTCCTGTGTTCGAGTCAAGCATGCGATATCGTGGTTGCGCACCGCTGAAAAGTCTTATTCTTTGACGAAACAGCCTTCCAGGGCTTCTAGGTTTTCAGTGGTGGTCTAACTTAGATCGACTCACGAGTTCAACCATTGCAAGTGCTACAATCTCCACAAACCCCTCATTCTGATAATAATGACAGTTGAATTCATTTATTTGAATGGTAACACTTCTAGTTAGTAGTATTATGTTTTGAAAAAAACTTTGACCAAATTGTTATCTTTCAAAAGGTCATATTTTTCAATATTCTGTACCACATCGTCTACGAAACAACCTTCATCTATGTAGAGATAAAAACATTACAACTTTTAAGAGTTAAATCATCTAGTTTCAAACTCCATAAACAAGTTGGAAATTTACATGATATTCGTTTAACCAATTTATGAAGCTAATTTACCATTTCATAAAATATTTTCGTCAAATTTGAATGAACAGATTATAGCTGAGATAAAATTTCACTAACTATTACGTTACTACATAAAGTATCTTCCAATATGTCATTAAAGAGTAGTATATATTTGACTGAATAGTTCAAAAGATACTACTTGAAATAAATTTAATGTCAGAAAATTGTTAAGCAAAGATGGATAGTGGCTGGCACTGGAATCCAGGACGCGCGTTTCGTCCTGTTCGGGACTCGTCAGCCAGACTCGTCATCTCAGAGTTGATGTCCACTCTGGGACTCGAACCCAGTACCCTCGCTTCAAACGCCATCGCGTTATCCACTCGGCCACTGAGTCCTGATAGCCACTTGCTTGTGCGATGGAGTGAAGTTTAAATTCTTTAGTGTTGTTTGTTTGAATCTTCCCATCGATGTGTTAGGACTGCAATTGATCAGTTTCTTATTGGCATATGTACAGTCTTAAACATCAATGGGAAGATTCAAACAAACAATACTAAATGAATTTCAGAAAATTGTGGCCTAAAGTTAATTCACTTTCGAATATTCTTTGATTTACTTAATGAAGTTTATGTTAATTTAAAACACGCTAAAAAGGTATGAAAATTCGTCAGAGATATACAGGACTGGAATTGTGAAATTTTTTTTAATTTCTTGCAAGAAAAGAATAATTTAGTAAGCAAAATTACAAATGGAAAACAGTCATTTATTTAATACCTGACAAAGAGAAGCAGTGAAACGCAAAACTCCAATTAACACCATCATTCCACTTATAAGACTGATTCGGCTGGACATTAAGTCAGGATTTGATCTCAAAGTGAATATCTGAAAGAATTTTAAAAATGTCACAATTATGATATATATATATATATATATATATATAATATGATTTAGATTTCCATAATTAAGGTATTTTAAATAAAAACTAACTCTAAGAACCGTAATATGAATTTAAAACACGAGACTAATAGGTTTATTCAGTTCATGATCTAACATGACTTATTTTAAAGCTGCTAAGTATATGAAGTATACAACTCTGCTTTCATCACTATGTCATGAATTTGTGCTTCAACTGCACTGATGGTTAACGTTTTATCTTATATTACTCTAAAATTGATCAAATCACGTTATATGAAAATGAATTTTAAATAATCTAAACGTCTTTAGTTTTCGATTACTCATATTTTCATCTTTGTTATAATAATTCAATTTGCAATGGTAGAAAAAACATGAGTTTCTCAAAAATGTTAGTTATTCCACATATTCAGTCATTCTTCGATTTCCGATGCTCAAGTAATTTTATTGATTAGTATTCTCAAAAGAAAACTGCATCTTTGACAGACATAAGAATAAAAATACATTGATTTTGTAAACTAAGATTATGTGCTTTAGTGCAACAGGTTTCAAAATTTCATATCTGCACTATCAAGAAGACTCCATCAGAGAAGACTATAGCATGTTTACAGTACTTATCTTACCATTCAATAAGATTGTAGTCTAGCACACCATAATTATCGATATTAAACGTAACACTCCTTCAACCTAATCTCATTCCAGCCACAATTGTTCACCGTAGTAGATGAAAACTGAAAACATTCAATGTATAATCCTGCTACTTTATTTGTGCTTGCGAGATGCTATCATCAATTAATCGGTCCTACTAGTCTAGAAACATAAATTCAGCAGTAAACATTCAATCACTCCATCGAGTGGATGTAATTTACCAAGAATGTCAAAATTCAAACACTTTATAATCTTATGTTTCATCCATCGACCAACAGGTCTCATAATATAGAGAAGTATAGAGTGGACTCCTAGACTACAGATAGTCAAATATCTTGGATTTTCAAATTTAGTTTTTATTAATAAATAAAGACTTAAGTGAATAAGTAAAAACTAAAACTGCGTTAAAATTAATATCTACGACTGAAGTTTTCCTGAAGATTCACTGTTTTCACTTCACTTCTTTTAGAACAAAATGACCAAAAAAATAAGTAAAAGATAAAAATTTATAAAGTTGGTGGATAAAAGAATTGGTATAATCGTAAATTAATAAACTATTTATTAATACTAATTCGATTCAAAATTAGGTTTTTGAAATAATACACTGGAACATGTGATAAGTGACATTTGTTATCTAAATTGAACACAATGAAATATGGAAAGAAAATTATGGAATGTTGCTCAAATATATCATTCTCTGTAAGTATGTGTATACTGGTTTACAAGTAAGTGAAACGTGAGTTTTTTTGATTACATAGTAGTCTCTTGGCATAACAATTAGATGTGATATAATGAAATTTTAAAAGCATAACCTGTTGTATATACCTCATAGTTTAAGAATAAAAGTTTGCAGGAATAAAAAGTCCTAATCATTTTTTTTTCGTAAACTGTTTCAACAACCTCTTTGTAGAATAGATGCGATATGTTTAGTAGTGGAATCCAAGACGTGTGTTTCTTCATGTTTGAGACCCGCTGTCTGGATATCTCGGAGTAAGCTCTGGAATGCAGGTACGTCCAACCAACGAGTATCAAATAGGACGGGCTGGATTACACTGCTAGTCACATTCCATCTATTATACATGAATGTGTTTCATAAAATGTATATCAAGATAATCCGCACGGGATGTATATATGTTTACCAAGACTGACTGAATTTCAGTAAAAATACCAACAATGGGATAATTTAAACCCTTAAAGCAAAATTAGCACTCTAAAAACCGTTAAGCTGTCTAGAAGTGAAATATCAGGATGTATGTTTCGTCCTAAATTTCGTCTCGTCAGCTGAATACACCTGGATTCGAATGTTAATATTCAAATCGAATGATGCAGGTGCAGATATGCCGACAAAAGACTAATTAAAGTTCAGTAGGCAATAACTTAAGCAGGACACTTAAAACCGTTACTGATAATTGGTTATACTACAACAACCTATTCAAAAATGAACTTGAATGATACAATGAGAAGACGATGTCCATTAGAACTATGTGATATTTTAGCTCAAAACACTTCGATCAATCCAATCATACATTTGTCAGGACAACTCATCTGTTGCGAGTACCTTTATGATTAACTCTATACTTAGTATACTGATCAACCAATCAACCGTAGTCACTCTAATTCTCCTAAGGTGTATGATTCTCGTTAAAGGGAACCAAGCGGTCAGAAATGAACATCCTAAATCAAGAGATCAGGAAGCACAGAGGGTAGTGAGAGTAGTTGATATTTTTAATTTACTAAGCAAATATGAGGTCGAATGAGTAGGCTATCACATGAATTCCATTAGGCGTATTTATATATGTTATATATATTATATTTAAAATATATAGGCGAGTTATTATGGTTGAAGATAACACTATCTGTATGCCGAAGAGGTTCAGCAAAAGGCTTACGTAATTTGGTTAAACCATATTACTGAAAAGCAAAAGTCTAGGCTACACTGGAAATCCAAGTTTTTATAAAAACGACCGTCTCACATCTCATTCTGTTCACTAGTTTGTGTATATGTGAACACGCATACATAGGAAGGTGCAATAGTGATTCACATGTGAGGATGACTGATCATACACGAGTGTTTGTATAAACTCATGAATTCCAATGGCCATATGTGTACACAGGATAAGTGGATATCTACCTCAACAACGAAATATTTGGTTAAGAATGCTCATAGGGTTGATATCAAATCAGTGTTGAGGGGTTTATTCTAAGGTTTATTGAAAACTTAACCATATGAAGATTTAGAATCTTTTCATGTAATCAGTTTGGTTTCACCTTGAACCTATTCTAGTTATGTAAATTTATTATTTTGCGTTCTCCTTATTATCTTTATTTTTTCATGTCTTCCAGTTTGTCTAATCGACTTTTACTTTTTACTTACAATAGTCTTAAGGAGTAAATGTGTGGTCATATTATTCGAAATATATTGGGCTAAGATATCATAGTTCTGGATAAACACCATCTTTTCATTGCACTATTTAGATTTGTCAAAACAAATAACTGTACCAAACTGTATACCATGAACTTACATCATACACTTCGGTGTATAGAAGTGCAAATGCTGGTTGAGCAGTTCCATTTATTAGACAACAGAAGCAACCTATGATTATTAACGGCAATTCAGGTTTGTTAAGTTGTAAAACTCTTAATGTCGGAGACTTCTTTGCTTTTTTCAACTGTGGAAACAAATAATAAAAGTAACAGTAAACTCGTCATTAATTATTGGCTTATCAATATTTCACGAGATATTTAACTAAAATATATTTAAATATTTACATCCAAGTATTCATCAGAAGTTCTGTCCCATACACGGCAACGAATGCAGGCAAAGACAGACAACGTAGCAGCAGTCTCAGCTGCAGTCGACAAAAATGCAACAGAGCGAGCATCAACCCAATCACAGTTGATGGAAAAGCTATGGAAGAAGTGGAAATTTTTACATATTAGGGCAACGTCATTGATAAATAAAGAGGGTCTGATGTAGATGTAAAGGCACGGATTGGCAAAGCAAGTGAAGGATTCCTACAATTGAAGAACATCGAGGACTCAAAATAACAGTCAGCCAACATCAAAGTCATAACTTTCAATAGGAATGTTAAGAGAGACCTAATACACGGTGCTGAAACGTGGCGAACTCAGAATAAAGTGCTCTTTTCAATATTATATTAGCTGTTAGTTATGTATGATTGTTAAGTGCTCCAAAACTATCATCAACTGACAAATAAAGTATACTCTGATTTGGCTATTAATTTTAAAAATAAAGAGTTAGGAAGAAAAACGAAAAATAGAATATCATCTAAGATGTGACGTTAAGAGTTTGTAACCACATGAAATCCTTAGTACCTGTGGGACATTTCAACATAACACTTCCTCAGCAAAGTCAATCAATCCTTCAATAAATCACTGTAAGATATTACTAAATACCCCTTCAGCAACTGATTTATCAACCAATGAATGAGATTGGTTAAATAATTATTTTGTGATGCTAAGGTCATTTCGAATGCTAAATTGTGACGATTTGTCGTTTTTTGTCTTTACTGTTTTGTAGTCAGTCATAGAGAGACAGCTGGTTGTAAGCTATTATTAGTTTTATTACAAAAAGATTTCTGTCAAGTTGATGCAAAACTCAAAATTTATATTTAAATTGTTATGCCTGTCACTGTTCTATCAGTAGACATGCTTATCTGACTTGGGATCCCAAATCTTACTATGAGTAAAAAGAAGCAAAAACTGTTTTATTTGACCCCGGAAATAAATCAAAATGATGTAATAATAATCCACTTTTTGTATGACTTATTAACAATCAGATTTGTTAAAATTAAGTTACTTACTTACTTACTTACGCCTGTTACTCCCAATGGAGCATAGGCCGCCGTAAAATTAAGTTGAGTAGGATTTAATATTTATTAATTATTAACTTACTGTGTTAACACATATTTACAACATTATACAATTAACAATATATAACCAAAAAAATATAATTCATTGACTTAGCCATACAATCACTTCTATTTAAAATGTGACTACATGCCACGGAAGATTGGAAAACAATCAGATTCGTATGTTATTCACACTTTAAACGACTGTAGAGCCAGTGAAATGTCACTGAATTCTAGCCAAATCATCCGTCAGTTGGATCACTAAATATCGAACAGATCATCATCAAGGTCAAGGACAATCAGCGCGCATCATTTAATCATACGCCATGGACTGGCCTATGCGGCAGTGGCTCTACTTTAGCTTGTATCTACTTTATCTAATATATTCCTGTAATAACGTCCTTTGTGTTGTACAGTCTTCAGAACATCCATGGTCCCTTGATGCGTCGATGGGGCAATCCACGTAAGTTGCTGATCGCGAGGTGTGACTTCGAAGTTAGCTTGTTCGTTACACCGTTCCCGTCTAACTCGAGTAGGCCTCCAATCATTCGACATAGACCATCAACGTTGATGGTCTACACGACTAAGTCACTGCTTGTCATAACATAAATTAACATTAAAGAAAAACTTTACTTTATATTGACTAAAATATATATACTCTTGATATAGCTAAATAGTGCAAATCATCAATACAATCCTATCTAAGTTAGAACTTAATACCTTAGAGTCAAAAGATGATGGTTATTTGTGATGAGATATGAAACAGATTAGGGGTATTTTGTAAACATAAAAAATTTTCAAGTAGCGATCTATGAAAGTCTTGAAAGATTTTACTCATTGGAATACCTGTTTCAGATTGTAAACATACCTGAGCCCGTGCGATTTGTGATGCTGAAGTAATTGACATACTTCTACGGGGCAACGTTCCAGTACTTTCAGATATGTTCTAAATACATATAAATGTTATGACAATTATAGTAATTTAAAAAGCATAATTCATAATGAAGCTCCAAAATACACTATTACTGTAATTAGTTTTGGATATCTTTATTGATTCATCCTTGTCTAAATTTTTCTTGCCGATTTACCGGAATAATTTATTGACTAAATATGAAATTCATCCACTAGCTGTAAGTTACAACTAAGGGACCATGTTCACAATTCTTCAACTATTTACGTTGTTAAAGTGATTTTATTTGACTGAGATAGTTGAATAGTATCAAAGCTTTTTTAGTGACCAAATACTGCTGCGGAACTATTACAAAATAGAGAACGGTGTAATGATGACGAAATCCCTTGATATTCTCTTCATGATTAGCTATACAGACAGCTGATATCTTATCTAGGATTTAAATTAACATTGAAGTGTTGAACTTTTCGAGGTAGTTATCACAAATTGACAAATGGTTAAAGATTATTCCTTTGAGGACAAAAATAAAATTATGTTATCAACATCATTAAGGCAAGTCATACTCACTAACATAATGAAATCTGGATCGCATCCTTAGTGACTTAGCAGAAAACAATACTCAATATCTCAATTATTTGTCACACAGATAAGTCAGTACAAAGACAATTTTTCAACAAGATTTTACTGTTTGTAAGTAGTTACGGTGCTTCCTACTGCTGTTAGACTTTTAGTGATAAACCGTTTGAGGAAACGCAAAAGTTATTTATCAAAATATCGAATCAGCCAAGTAGTTCTGACACACTTCTACCTCGATAGAAACGTAATACGTAACTATTCCCTACCTCTTAAATCACAGGAAAATAGATCAAATTTCCTTTTTCACCGATAATGAAATAAAGTATCTAAGTACGTGTTTTGTGTGCATGTATGAATACACAAAGATTTATCTAAATAACTGTTTTGAAATCCTTCGTAACTCGATAGATATTTAAATTATTTCATGCACTTAATGCCCTTGATAAGCTTTTCAAAGCAAGAACAATAAGCATTCCGTTATGCATTGAATCCACTTCATTTTGTGAGCTCTCATTCTTGCACGTACACACTGACTTGTAAAAAAATAAAATGTTTTACAATATAATTATGTGTGTGACGCGTGGTGAAGTCATTTACTTCAGAAGTGAGTAACAATTATAAATCCCTTCCACATTCATATAACATCAGTTTATTGGTGAAATAGATTAAGCGAAAGAGAGAATATACCATAGTTGAGTTAAAGAAACATGTAAGGATTTTTATTTTTACGATGAACAGAATGATGAAAGTGATGGTCATTATCAAAATAATAATGAATGCAGTAGTTGAAGAGGGTGTGAAAAGTAATGGATAACTAAATAGACAAGACGACAAAAATTGTATTGAGTAATGTCCAAATGATAAGACTTTATATGTAATGGCTATAATTTTGGAGTGAAAATATGAAATTGTTATTGTGAATAAACAAAGATGAAGTCAAACAAACAAAGCACATCTCAAATACTTTGTGTGAGGACGATACATAGGTGAACTTGAGGAAGCTCTAAGGAGCTCAAAAGGAGCCAAACATATTCCATCCAATCAGCTTTCGGTAGATTATTCCAGAATCACTACGTGTAGCTACCCTATTGGACAAATGCTAATAACCCCCTGTGTGCGGGTTGAATAACTAGAATGATGATTTCGTTTTTACTAAAAACCATAAATACCTGACAGTTTTGTACTATAATTGACACTGTGTTGGGAATAACATCCCTATTTACTAGTCTTCTGTCTTCTCTCTTGCGACGTTGCGGGTTCAGTTGATCAAGTAGTCTGGTAATACGCAGCATAGCAAGAACCGAAGCTCTAGATATAACACTTTGAAGGGTAAGTTATCAGCAAAGCGGTTATATATCAGTCCCAGATAAACAACAAGTTCCTTGAGTACGTAGAAATTGGGGTCGAGATGATGAATGGAGGCCGCTTCTGTTTAACATAAAATCCTGATATTATTCTGTCCATTAATCACCCGGAAGGCAGGATCAGTAGGAATAGGTAAAGTATTCATAACTAATTTCACACTAGTGAACTAAATGATTTCGTACATCCTACACACCTAATTACATTGCAAAACATCTTATATATTCATGCAAATCAGTGTGTATGTGAAAAAATTAGAGTACACGAAATGAAATGCATTCAAATAAAATCCTTCTTAGCTATCTATTAGTCAAACTGAACAATAAGTGGGATGATGCACTTGACTAAAGAAAAGTCTTGAGTTTGCGCAAGTCTTTCACATTACATGAGCATTGACATTACAAAGATTTAAACATTATAAATCTGCTCACTTCTTGGTCATCTCCAATTGTCCACACACCGTCCAATTTCTTCGAAGTCTGTGTATCATTTTCTAAATTTCTAATCGGTTCTTCATCAGATAACTCATCATTTTCATTTGCACTTTTCTCACTTATTCCCTAAATGACAGTGAATAAGGTCTTATTAAAACAACATAAATGCTTCAATCAGTACAGCGTAAGTGAAATGTTAGCTGCAACACTGTTGGTAAAATTAATTCAAAGCCTGAAAAACACTCTGTAAGTTTAATTGGTAAATGAAATTCAGGAATCCAATCCATGTAATTACCAAAGAGCTACAGATATGATTCATTATTGCCTAAAAGTTTTTTTATGATCTGTAAATTACCATAAGGCTACCAGAAGAAACATTGGTGTAAATGAACATAATTTACTCTCTAGTTTGTGAATTAAATAAAGTTTGTGACCTCAATTTGACAGCTACTGAAAATTTCCTATATATATATTTTTGGTCTAATTTTAGACCAAAGGTGCTTGATTCGAGTTGTGAGTGCGGGATCGTGGATGTTGGGGAGTCCCGAACTAGGACGAGATGGCCGTCCAGTGCTCCCAGGATTTCAGTGGTGTTCTAGTTTAGATCAGATCATGAATTCAACTATTAAAATTTTCAAATTGTCTTTTGAAAAGAAATCAGCCAGTCAGAAAATATATTAAACAGTAACAACCCATCACTCATTTTCTTGAGAATACATTTCAGACAGTTATTTACAAATTTATGATGGAATATATAGCAGTCTATTAGGTGGCTGCGGAATAAACCAATATCAAAAATATCAAAACTTAATGTAAATACATATTCTAAAAGTCAAAATACCTGATTACTAAGCATTGCTGCATAAAGACCGTTTTGAGCCACAAGTTCTTCATGGGTCCCAGACTCTCGAACTACTCCCTTGTCAAGAACGATTATTAGATTTGCGTTACGAACTGTTGTAAGACGATGGGCGACAACCACAACTGTTCTCCCCTCACTCGCTTTGTCCAAAGCCACTTGAACTACACGTTCTGATTTTGTGTCGAGAGCTGACGTCGCTTCGTCCAGTAGGAGCAACTTTGGTTTTCTAATCAGAGCTCGAGCAATCGCTATACGTTGCTTCTGACCACCTGACATTCCGCCACCTCGTTCACCCACAAAAGTGTCGAATGTCTGGATTCACAATATAATATAACATTTCGACTTTCAGTTAAGTAGAAAACGTTGCTCATAATAAACAGCTTTACTTTCAACAATGAATAGATGACTTACATCTGGAAGTTGTTGAATAAAATCGTGAGCATTAGCAAGTTTCGCAGCTTCTTCTATCTCATCTTGAGTTGCATCAAGTTTTCCTAACCTTATGTTATCACTGATAGTTCCTTCGAAAAGTATTGGTTCTTGTTGCACACAGCCTATCTGATTACGATAAGCTTTCAGATCCAGATCCTTGATATTCTCGTCTTCAATTAGTACCTTAATTGGCAAATATGAAATTAAATTATGTAACCTATAGAAGTATGAAAGTGTAACTTAGCATCTGAAAACTGTACAAAGTGAACAAATGTTTGTGGTTTGTTAACAAGACTACTAGTTAGCTCTTAACCGTTGATAGAAACTTACATAAAAATTTGATTGAACCAGTCTTCAATTACATTTCAAGGAGATAATGAATAGTTATCACTTATAATTCATCTGATTCACATATCTACAACTTATCGTTCCATTACATCAACGACACTAAACAACACAGAGATTTAAGAGGTCACTTAGGTTATTCCAGTATAAATATAACTCAGCCATACTTTCTGTAAGAATTCAAACACATGCATTGACACAAGGTTGATCTGAACAAAACATCTCGGGAAGAACATACCTCGCCGCTTACAGGATCATAAAATCTTTGCAGCATGTGAATAATGGTGCTTTTTCCTGAACCGCTCGGTCCAACTAAAGCTATAGTTTGTCCACTTTTAATCGTCAGACTAAAATCCTTTAAAATCTACAAAGTAGAATAAACAGGTACCATAACAGGAAATGCAGTAACCAGTAAATCAAATGTTCAACTTTATTTTAAACTTATAACGTCATGGGATGAAGGCTTCTCTCTTTGCAATTCTATGTGGGATTTTCACTAGCCAGTATGGAATCAAACGGTAAATATTGGTGGATTATTCAATGATACGAAAATCAAAAATTTCGCTGTAAACGATAGCATCTACAAATAGAACTCCATGGAAATTTAACTGCATAACAATTTAGCAGAAAAATAATCAAACGATGTACACAGTTAATTTAATGTGCAAAAATTGTGATTTAGGCAAAAATCTTATGAAGAAGCCCATTGATGAATTTATGTTTGCATATATTCCCTGGGACTAAAAATTGTCATAGCATGTGGGAAATTAAATTTCTAACGATTATCGCGTTTCGCAAGAATTTACTTCACAATGATTCTGTAAACTATGAAAATGATACATAATGAGAAGAATTCTGATTTACTTACAGTGATATCTGGTCTGCTTGGATATACGAAAGAAACATTTTTGAATGCAACATTTCCAGAAAAGTTTGGAATAAGATTTCCTTGTCGGTCTTTATCAATTTGAGGGATCTAAAATAAGAACAATAGCTACATAGTAGTTATTGACTTTACAACAAGTACCAATAAATTCAATCCGAAGATCAGTTGTTTGATTTCCACTAGTAAATTATATAATAAACGCTTCCAGTCAAATCTCAAATTTCAATGCATACATGAGGAAGTAGTAGCAATATAAGAGTGGTGAGTTGATTTGCTGTTTCAACGAGGTCCAGAGAAAAATTTATCCTCCTTTTTCACATTTCATGACACCAGTTTTTAAAACCAGAGTTTCACAAAGCTCGCCCAGGAAGATATACTCTCTTACTAGCTAGTTATACACAGTCAGTGGAATCTAAACATTTGCAACAAGTTTTTTATTCTAATATATTCACAATCTTTTTCAAGTCATGACTGTATGAGTACTTACTGCTCCTTAATAATTTGGAATTTTTGCTGCAAAACTGTGATAAAATTTTCCTACGAATCAATTGAAAAATTTGAACTGTTCTAAACTGCTAAACTGTATCACTGGTCGAGGTAGGAGGTGGACAGGCATACTTAACCCATGTCCCAACCACCTCAGTCGAGGTTGATTTACTACCATATCAATCCTATGTTTACTCTTCAAGAGCTCTAGTTGAAATACTGGGTATTATCGAAGCTAATATTTTAGACAGCATACTAGTCAAACTGATTCCTTTCAGATTGTCACAAGATGATCTTTTTATTTTATTGTGAACAAGGACGATTAGAGATCGAGCCCAGCCAGATGGGATCGCGTCCAGTTCTCAGATTCTATCTACCATCTAAGTTAGTCTAACTAATAAAACTGGACCTCCATACTTACAGACTGGCAGGTTGAATTCATCTAGACCTGTTTCTCTCCCTCTCCTTAGATTCCATTCATTCTTGTCAACTTCACCAAGAGTTAGAGGATTTATGTCTGTTTGCCTTTCAGGTTGCGTGAATATGGTAGGTAACTGATGTGTGGCGGAAATTCAGTTGAACTCTCCCCTTAATTGTTCTGCTCATCGATACAATCTCGCAGACTGACAAGGAATTATAGTCCTGTCTTTTTTCGAAACAGTCATACTGATAGATGGATTCTTAAAACTTGTTTTCTTGATAGGTCTGAACAGTTTTCTACTGTTACCTTCAGTCCCTAACTTTTCTGACTATTTTGTTTTCATGATCCACCACTGTTCACAATCACTGCATAGGCATTTTATTATCTTGTGTTTAAGTTAACTCTGTTTGGAACTATATGGGATGAATTTCTGAGTATCTATCATTTCAGTGTACGCTGCCAAAATCCACTGATTTCTCATCATCTTTTAATTTAGGTTACTAACAGATGTCACTGCTGTTTCCGTAGCTGTTTGGATGCCATTCCAAGCTACTTTGGGGTGGATATCAATCAGATGGTTGAATTAAGGCAGGGACAACGAAGAGGCGACGGCGTTTATCTTTATATTTCCGAGTTCTTACAGCAGGCACGAGAATGCCCATTAAAATCCAGTCAGGTAGAGTCTGTTTTGCCTTTGAGTGCAATACTACACCGACACCAGTGGGGTCGTTTGAAGTAGCAGGAGAGTCTTCAGATACACGGAGTGTAAGTCGCGCTGATTCTTCATACTGACAACATGGGATCAAATGAATGACCATACTTGGATGGTTTATACGCGCTTCAGAGACACAACATACATCGATAACGCGAGACCTGAGAGTCCTTCCAAGATAAGGAAGCTTGTCATCCTATCTGACACAAGGTTCGAAGTTGAAAGCAGAAACATGTGGTTTAGTGCATGATTTCAAGAAACCAGGAATAACATCTGATGAATTCGAATCACTAGCATTAGTAGTGCTTAGCGATAAAAATATACCAGAGGGTCTAGTAGCTAAGGTTTGTGAATTATCAGGAAATAAGAAAGTAAGTTGATCGTGAACAAGATCCTCATGAGTAATAATGGTATGAGAGCAACTGTCAATTTCCAACTGCCCATACTATGGAAAAAATATTCCCTCCCCAGGGACCTGAAACGAAAATCGGGTTAGCGGTGGTCTTGATTGCCCGGCAACGTGAACCCAGAACTCAAGAGACAACTGCTTGAGGTTGATCACACACGGCCTTTTAATGAAAAGTTTTCAACTTGCTTCTTCCGTACTTTGAAGGCCCTTTCCATTGGAGACAGGAACCCGTTGAGTTAGGCTAGGTGTGAAAATTTAAAGGTTGATCTTTTCTAACCCCCTCCCCTTTTTTTGAGAAGGAAGGATTGCGGCAGATGATGGTTGTCTGAGAGAAATACCTTACCGCAGTCACACCCCTCTACAGTTAGCAGTACGACTTCGTCCTCTGACCTTAATCTGGAGCCTTTAGTTTGCCTTGTTCTTCAGCTAATTTCCATGGCGAGATAGGACCTAAGAAATGTGTTCCGGCCAGTACAGCCCAGTCGAGTCATCACGATAGTCAAGCTCGACCATTATTTCAGGGTAACAGCTACGATCGGGACAGTAAAAATTATGATCTTGATTCATAAAGGTTCAGGGATATAACTAATTAATGTGCAATTTATATTTTTTCTGGCAAATGTGCAACATGATGATGGTCTCTGTCTCAGAACCTATTTTTTCCCTTATTAATGTAGCCTTGAAATTGTGAGAGGTTTTTAATCATAACGGCTTTGTAAGGAAGGTTGGAAAACAAACTCACACGCTCAATAGTACCATAAATTTCAGCGGCTGATGCCTGTGCATTCATAAAATATTGAAAACATGGTAGAGCGTTACCCAGAAAAATACTTCCCAAAAGAACATTAATGAATATCTGAAAAAGCAGAATAATTAAAAAGTGGGAACTGCTAATGCTCTCCTTTGAAATCACTGTTTCATCATTCATGAAAATGTACATACAATAAACATTCGAAACGATATTTTTAAACATGTATTCTTATTTGATTCATAAATTGTTTGCAATAGCTTTCACTGTTTGAACTCACTCTAAAGTGTGTGTTTAAACCCATCATCACACAATTTTCATAATATGATATGCCTTGTATTCTTTCCAATATCGACTAGGGGTCTAATCAACTAAAAAAGGAATCAAGCGATCCATACTATTGTTAAAATATTCTTCTAATCTAAGTTAGATCAAGTAATAATATCATTTGTATAGAAATATGGTTAATTGTTTTAGTGAGGTACTTCCATTTTAAACACTCATTTTTTTTACCTTTCACTAATTTGAGTCATTAAAGTTAGATTTATCATACTATTCAGAGAAATCTAGCGAATAATAGAAAATATTAAGATAAAGATAGTTATTCACTTGATAGCTTTTACAAACAGAATAATTAAAAGTTGTGATAATGGCTAATTATTGGTTATGGAAGATAATTGGAAAGGAAAGGAAAAAATGATAGACAGAAGAAAAGTTTAAGAGCATCATATTTGATCTCAAGAAAGAAACTGCTAGATAGTTGCATACTGGTGTAGGTGAAAAAATCTGCAATAAATTTTTTATAAAGCTAGGAAAATGATCATAATAGAAGAACATAAATATATTAATTCAGTAAATTCTCTTCAGCTGCTTGTTACTTGAAAACAATAGCACCAATTATTCTATAAAAACCGACAAACGATACGATTACATTATAATTGAAAAGTTCTCATCAGATTTATAGATGTAGATTAATAAATGGTAATAATTTTGAAAGAGATAGACACCATTCCAACGGTTTTTTGGTTACAAGTTAAATATGCAAATATTTTTTTTGAAAAGTAAACTGAGGAAAGCAAGCAAATAGAATCTCTAGAATTGAAGGATCATTGTCATAGTTTATATAATACCATAAATAAGAAATAGCAGAATCAATCTACTGAATAAAGCTCAGATAAGAAGCAATAATTGAGAAACTATAATTAATGTCATGAAAAACGTTTGTGTAGCAAGCACTTGTAACTGTGGTCAACAAGGAAAAGCAAAATTGATAATGGGCTTTCTTTGAATATATAATTTTGATTTAAATACTTTAATATAGACTGCTAAAGCAAAAAGTAACAAGTTGAAATTTTCCATTTATTGGCTATTTTGAAAGCTTTGAGACGTCATTCGCTTTCAGATAAATGGAGAAAAATCATGCTAATAAAAACACTCCTTTCTTTTAGTCTCAGTCTTTATGATATACGGTCAAATATGAAGATAGAGATGAAGTCATATTATTCTGCTATGATTATTTTTCTTGTTTTATTCAGATTTATGAATGGGAAAATCTGTATGAAATGTTCACTATTTAGGGACTTCAAATCA
This sequence comes from Schistosoma mansoni, assembly GCF_000237925.1. Taxonomy (NCBI): domain Eukaryota; kingdom Metazoa; phylum Platyhelminthes; class Trematoda; order Strigeidida; family Schistosomatidae; genus Schistosoma; species Schistosoma mansoni. Next base: position 24,404 of record NW_017386204.1, read on the forward strand.
ACATAATAAAATAAAATAATGTAATGTAACTTTCCTATCTGGGAATTTCAGAGCCTTAATTATATTTACGTGAGGCTAACTGTCGTCAAATTCTATACCGTTCATTTACTTATTGTAAAACTGTTTAGTTTCTAAAAAAAATACCTTACATCTAAAATATTTTGCCTGGAAGATTTGGGGTTTTAGTTGGTTTTCAAACAATTCCATAAATAACACACACGAAGGTGTTTAATGTTTACCAAAAAGTTTCAGTTTTAGTTTTAAAAACATTTGAATGAATTTCAGAATTTCAAGTGTGTTTCAAATCAGTTTTCATAGTTGGGTTAGATGGAAATCAGTGTGATAATCCATATGTGTACTACTCATATGCTACGTCCTGAATGACTCCCATTATGATCTAACGCGGGAATCAAACAATCAGGATGGACGTAGGTTTTAAGTTAAGAAGTTTTACCTTCTTATGGTTGAAATGAATCACCTTGAAGAATATAACGATAACCAATGGTTTTGGAAAATTGTAACATACCAGTATTACAGATCCGGCATTATAGTCTTCTTCAATCATTAATTTAATGCCATACCAAAAAATAAGTGCAGAAGAACAAAAGATGGTTAATCCTATGGCACCAGTTACTAAAAGAAGAAAAAATTACAAGTTTTAGTTATGAGTTCACTGACCGAATTTAGAGCTTGTGTGTACTCAGTGCTTAGTTCATTAGGATTACGAATTTCTAAGGACTATTGACCAAGATGTGTTAACCCTTTTGCGGTACCTTTTATTTTGATGCCAATTAGATCGGAAAATGATTGTTATCGAAATATACGTATCTAAATTCCATTCTCGTATTTGAATAAATTGTTTCATTATTTACTAACGTGATTTAAGTCGATAATAATATACGAGGATTGGCAGTATATATATATATATATATATATATATATATATATATATATATATATATAGACAGCAGTCTTTCATACGATCCGAATGGAGACAGATATCGTATCACTAAAACCTAAATGATCGTAAAATACTGAATATATCCAAATGGTTTGCTTAAAAGTAAATCTTGCGAACAAACGGAAGCTATTTATTGATCAGATTTATGTGCACCGGATAACTGTGTACTCAAATTAAAAATTACTATATACCCAACTGGTTTCGGGCAAACAATACAAATATCGAATAAGCTATCTCTGATTAGCTAGTATCTATAGACTTCATAAAAAATCTTAATTAAATCTTGGATTCAGAATAAAAATTTAGATAACGTTTCAAAACAGTGGCATCATTTTTCATTTGCACACTTTGAGGACAAACAGATTCATCAGTTTAGATAATATGTGAGCAGTCACACGAGGATTATTTAGTAGACTAAACTTCCTGATAAGGTTTGGATTAGCAACAATCACTTTATATTGCTTTTTTTATCAAGACCTGTAATGCAGTCATGAATTTTGAGACAAATTCTATATCTGTAGTATTCAGAATGAATTATCTAGACGTAGTAAGTACTTCTTCTTAAAGTTATCTGTGACATTTATAATGGTTCAGTCAGCTAGTCAAGCGTGAAATATGACTTGTCACATGAGTAAATCGCTCCAAGTTGTTATGCTCCGTTAACAGAGTGAGTCAACGTTTTCAAGGTAGGTTACAGAGTAGTAAAAATCGCAACAGTAATAATGACTATATTAAAGGTTAGGTATGCAATCTACAGTTTTAAAAGATTTATATAAATCTGCGAGACAATAGAAAAATTTGGAGAAAGTTAGAAACTTAAGGTTTAAGGTAAAACAAAAAGTTCATACGCCCACGGCATAGCGAGCAACTTTGCACAAAGTCACCCTAAGACTCCAACGATTGGTTACAACAATCAAGCAGACATGAACCATTTAGTCTGCACCTGTCTACATGCCTTAATCCAACAGTCAGTGAAGTTATTGAGTGACGCTATGTACTGGTTTTCCTGTTCCGAGCCTACTTCTAACCTATTATTACAATAACCAACTCTGTGTGTCGAGGTAGCCTATAGGATGCACCCATATCCGCCAAAGGATAGATGAATTTTTGAGGGAGTCGAAAAAATCAAAAACATAGAAACAGTCTCCTGAATATTCACAAACTATAAATCATCTTCTTTATGATTTGAAATTCAAATTTTATTTCAGAAGCAGTTATATCCGTAAGACTAATCTAGGTGTACATGATATGTCTTTCCTAAAATAAAGATAATCTATTGACTCTCTAGGAAAAGCATATATCCAGTCACAAGTTCTTACCTCCACCAGTTGCTGTTGACTTTCTGAGCCCGACCTTTTCGGCAAATACCAGTTGTTCACTATATCTTGCTAGCTCCTTCTGCTCGCCGCCAAATGCCACAACAGTACGAACAGCTTCTAAAACTTCGCCAGCGATAGAACCTGCTCGAGCATATGCAGCTATCTCCTTAACAGTGAAATATTTCATAATGAAACCGAAACATCCAAAAACTGCAGCAACAACAGGCAACATGGCGCAAGCAACTAGAGTAAGTTTCCATCCCACTGAAAAACTTATTATGATGCCTACTATGAATCCTGATATATATTTTATAAAACCTCCGAGTGTTGTTCCAATACCACGTTCAATGAGCTCGATATTCTGGGAGAGTTTGCTGATCAGTGACCCAGATGACTGTTCATCATACCATGGAATATCCTGTCGTAAAATACTCTAAATAGAAACACGATTTTAAGATAGGCTAAAATTCATCAGCTTGTAAATCCAAACCGCAAGTAGAATATGTTTGAGTTATATTAGGTTTGGGTAAAATAAAATTCAAATTTATTCACCAATATTTAATCAAGCTGTAAGACTAGGCAAATAGTCACACAGTATTTCTAAGTGTTCTGTGAACTATTTGTTTCATAGCTTTGGAACAAATACATCAAGCTGAATCCCGCTGACTATTTTAAGATACGCTTCATTGCAGGTCTTGAATCAGGAAACTCTCTTGCAGACTAAATACCTATATTCTGTGTGATGGCTCCTCAGTTAGACCAATAAAATAAGAACTACCTCTGAATTTGATCTATAAACTTTAAAAATGAACTGAATGAGTTCCTGCTGTGTACTCAAAACACTGTATGGTAGACTGTGCAGTGTCCAATTTTGTATTCAATTTACATAATCTTGCTAGTGTTATATAAGCTCAGTATTAAAGACTATTTCCAAGATATTCAGAGACATCCACTTACAACTTATTAACAACAAGCAGTCACTTATAGCGAAGTCCGTTATTTGATTCTACATAAGTGACCGTCTGTTAGAATAAATGAAATTGGATAAAGTTCTTTAAACTCAAGAGAGTTCTTGCACGAGAGTGCTTTGAAATATTTAGTTTGCAAAATGATTTATAAATTGCCGCATTATGGTATTGAAATGGTATGTTTTGGAATAAGATATATTGTGTTGTAATTTTAACGAATTTAGTCATACATGCAGCTTAATTTAACAATAATGGACCTGTTGAAAAAGCTAATTGCCTTTTTTATTTATTTCAATCGCTACTCTAATGGTTTCAATGATACAGCTTATCACGATTTACTTTTTTAACCCTTAAAAAATTGAAAAAGTCACAATGCCGAATTTTAATGTGACTTCAAGGTTATCTATCATTAGACTTGATACATTTTTCGCGACTTACAGGTTGAACAGCAGCATTTGAGCATGTTGTGATCACATTCGTCATTGTTACCTATATTTGTAACCTACCAATGCTTTTATTGGACGTTGCTGTCGGACATGGGGTAGAGTTATTTTGTACATTTACCGTGACATTGTGTGCCAGTGTAGAGCTTCTTTCCATTACGTTACCCAGTATAAATTTTCAACCAAATGACAAATTCATCTGAACACTTAGACGACACAGATATAGGTTTACAGACAGAATTCTTAATAAGATAGTCGTAGCGTAAATAATTAACTGCTTGTCACAGAATGACACATTGGAGAGCATTACTCTGCACGATGTGGTCGAAAGTGAGATCCCAAATCTGTTATTTGATAGTGGGTGAATTTTAAAACCTCGTTTGTTCAAATGGTCACTTTGTATTAGCTAGTATGACTGTTATTTTTTCAGACAATACTCTGAAAACTAGAATTGTTAGTACATTTTGATAGGCACATTAGACGCAAACTGACTTATCAATAGGGTAATTCGAGAGATAGTTTTATGAATAATTACGCCCTATGGCATTTTAACCATTAGTATAAATTTTCTAGGGTAATTAAGCAAACATTTCCTGAAAACATAAGCAGCTTACTTGTATCTTCATTTTAGTAGTCTTTCTTTTACTATGACAAACTAAAGTTCGGTATTTCTGTTCATCTCTTTATCATTGACATCGTATGTTTGGTGTCAATAAAAACATAAACATATCGATTTTAACAACTAAAAGCCCTCCAAAAGTTTAAAATTGTGGCTTCTATCAAAATCAATTCAAAAAATTAATTTTGTGCCAGATAAATATAGAATTTTTATTACAATTACCCATACTGTGCGTTTTTTTCTTTATCATATTTACTTAAAATTTGCACTTGATAGAACACTGCACTATCTGCAAGCTAGAATGCAGCCTAGTTCACCGCTTTGCATAATTCATGTTCAACCTCATAAACAAATATAGATATGTATTTCCGTTGTCACCGAAAACTGTATATGGATGCTCGTACGAATCAATCGAAACAGCACAAAAATAGAAGAATAGCCTGCGTTCGGGTAAGGAAAGACTTTCAACAGTGTAATAACATATAACATTCTTGAAACAGTACTAAATATGTGCTTTGAGACCTGTTGGGGTGATCAACTAAAACCAAGCTCAAACTGTATTAAATTCACTGGAGCTATAGGTATCAACCGACTGAATTCCAGAAAATCTCTTCAAAAGAATGTTTTGGTCTGACTTGTCACTGTATCAGAACTTTTCATCTTTTCGTCTGTTCGGCTGCACCACTTTACATCACAATTCATCTTCCGTTCATACAGTAATTTGATTTTATTATATACACTTAGCTCAATACATCACCTTTATTCAGTAACCTTACATTTGCGGCCACTAGTAATATATCTCTACCGCGGGGTAAAATCATAACTCCCCCAGCTATGCTCTGAAACTTTTCTCTTACATATGACTCCTGGTTGCAGAATGCGAAGAAATCCCTTCAAAATCATAATATAATTTACAAACGCCAATCTGCTATACATGTCAGCCATCTTGGTCCCAAAAGATAAAAAATTTCATTTCTCTAGTCCTGGAAATTTAATATAAAAAGATTATGGCTGATGGACATAAAAAACCGAATACTTTTTATCAAGATGTAAATTTTTTTTAGAAATAAGTGGTCAGAGAATTGATAGCATCTTAATCAACTAAATAGAAAGTGAGGTGACATACTTTGAAATATAGTAGACGGATCCGGTTAATCTGCCTGCTTGCTGAAATATTCATGCAAAAGTCCTGGATAAACGAAACGATAAACATTGCAGCTCCCAAAATAGCAAACCATTTCACTGAACCGTATACGTTTTCTGCAACAACGTTGTCCCCTGTAAATTCGTTTACGACCCCCTTGAAGATAAACACATTAAGTGGAACTGCGGCGCCAACTGCAACAGCACAGATACACCCCACTACTAGTGCACATATATCTGTCTTACTAGCATATCGGAACTAAATAGTGAAATAAGAGATTTTCAATCAAAAAGCAGTTACCAGGCCAAAGAAAGAGATTTTCGGATACACGCTGTGCTCGCTTTAGTCTATAGAAAGAAACTTCTCACAAACTTACTTCTTACTACTACGTTTCGCTTTCCCTCGACATTTCATGATACTAAACAAATGTTACCTTTGAACAGATTTCACATTGTAGCCCACTTAAACAAAGCACATCCAATGCCTATGTTAGGTCAAAAATGTCAATAAACAGGGAGATATTGGTCCTCTTCTGCTTTATGCTTTTTGACGCAATATTTCAATGTCTTTTTATATATGTTGCTACTTTTCAATTGACTTTCCTAATAAGTAATATGTAACTTTAAGTGACACTCAAACAAACCTTGCAGTTATGTAGGTTGTTAGATGTTTGTAGTATATGTTCAAATCAAGTTGAAGATGCACTTGATGCTCAATTACATCCCAAACTCAACACACCATGTTGAAACTATTGTATGTAACCATCAACAGTACACGTCCAATAAAAATTACTTTGAAGTTCCTCATATGCTGAGTTTGCAATACTCAAGTATTCACTTATTCTAATAGCTTCTCTGCTACACATAATCTCTACGAAAAGAAAATTGTGTTTCTAATTCACCTACGGTTGCAATATATTTAACGCTGAACTCCCTTAGTATTGTTAATTCTTACCTCACACTCATGACGTCACTGTCACTTTGAGATCTGTGAACATATTTCCGTAGGCTAACCTCATAACACCCTATGACCAAACCACATACACTGCCTGTTATCGTTTGTTTCTTGGAATCGATATTTCTCAGTTCTTTGTTAAATATTTGCTGTTTGAGGACTATTCATTAAACCTATAGGGACAATTGGAGTCGCATTGTGTAATCTTGCAGTATATCATTTTTACATACTGGATACTTTTGTCTTATCCTATTCTTTATTTGTAGCCTGTAACAGGTACTCGATAAGGAGAAGCCATTTCAGTGACAGTGAACGCAATCTACACATTTACTAAATTTAGTTAACTGTAGTCGATAATTCATACACAGCTGAAACAATAAATGCAGGCTTTGACAGATTCTAATAGGAAGATTCCAAAAATTTTAAGTTTACTCCTGAGGCTATTAACGCCATTAGACAGATCAAGCATGTAGAGATGACCAAGGTATTTGAAGTTTAACAACACATTTACACGAGACACCTTTACAATCGGAGTATGAAAACTCAGTCAAATCCGAAATGAAGAGGTTCGAAGATATACTTGGAAGGCTATCGATAAGAGGAGGAGGGTTTGATCTAGGCTGAATAACAGTTGAAAGGAACAAGTAGCACGGCGTATGCATTCCTGATCTAATGTGAATGTGTGATCGAGCGCCTTTACCTAGGTGAGTTCAGTAAAACCAACGAGGTCAGCATCAGTGCCGAAAACCCACAGAACTATTTATTTTTCTGATCTCTTCACCGCTATAGGACAAAGCAGGATGTTTACTAGAATGAAAAGTGCACCAAAAGAGAGCGAAATGTTAAGAAACGCTAATGACAATATCTTTTGTTGTCTTCTTCTTAATGTCTTCTTTTCATCTAATGCCAGTCACGAGGTCATTATGCAAAAGTTTGAGTCAGGACGCTATGGGTTATTGTAGTAGAACGGAGACCTCAACACAAAATTTGGAACATGATTCTGAGTAGCGAGCGTAGGCGAGCAACCTCAATATCGCCGACTGACCGCCTCGTCTTCAGTCTGAGTTTAATCTACTAATTTATTATACCTCTGTCTGTTCCACTACAAACTGTTAATCACGGTTTATTGTTTAGTTCCAAGTGTTTTTCTGCTCCTTTGTTTCTCTTTCTTTCAGCATCACGCTCTCAGGGCACAGCTATGGCTCTTTTTATGCTTGGAACAAACGTGACGTACGCACCTTCTCAATGTCATAGTTCACACTAAGTGCTCGACAAATCTACATTATAACAACCACAAACCTTAAAGGTTGTGTTGCATGCTTAGTTCGACCGGAATTCTTACACAATAATGTTGATTTTGAATCTGGTATGCAACGTCAACGCGATGCCATTTCCGAAAAATATTTTGAAAACTGACGACTTCGTCCACAGCCTTTCGATTTTTCATCTGCACGGACATGTACAGAAAAGAGAGTCGATTTAATCTGGGCAGTAGATCAGTTTACAGAAATAATGGGTAACACGTCAAGGATAAAGACCTTATCATGGATTACGAGCAGGCCAATATTGCAACAGTCCGAATCACCCATCGATGCGCTATGAAGTGGGCGTTACTTTTTGGCCGTGGCCTACAGTTTTCCTTTTCTAGGATTCTCGCTAAGCTGGATGGACTATCTTTTCTTGGAATTACGGAAGATAACTTAATTCTGATCTGTTTACATTTAAGCTGCAAATTTCATGCTATACGATAAGATCTTAATTTTAACTTATTGATGGTATGTATGATCATATTCATACAATAACTCATAATCAAATAATTGCATATTCATTTTGGCTATACGATATAACCTTTCTCTATCATTCCTAAAACCGTATATAATCATATTCGACGAGGAATTCAATTTCATATTTGTATTCTATTCCTTACATCGTGTTTGGATGCTACAACACAGGTACTTAATGTATTTACAGGATCTATTCGGATCTCTACCTAATACCTAGAAATATATATAGTCGTGTATGACAAAGCACTGTACTCCCTATTCCATATACTTTCATTAAATTCGTATTTGGATACTATAACTCACTTAATTTCCGGAATCACATGTCCAATTCGGTGAGTCTGTCATAGGTTTATTTATTTATTGTTTATGATAGTATATATCTTCCTGCTATTCTCATCTATTGTTTTTGGACACTTTCACTGATCCTCACGATACATCCACCCTTGTGTTAAACATACGTTTTGATTACTAGACTTCAGTCCTCGGCATTGATTTTTTTCACTCATCTCTATTTCCAAAATTTAGTTCAATCCATCTGCTACACTTAAATTTCTTATCATGCAACAAAAGAAAATAAAGGCCCCTGCTTGTAGGCGTCCAGCCAAACGTAGGAAAACGATACAATCTAAAATTGCTACTGACAGTTTCAACGAGACGAGCTACTCCGTTCATCCGGAAGCAGACCAGTTGTCTCCATTCCAGATGTATTGAAGACTCTGTTGGTAAACAATGATGATAATCACAACTGCAACCATGCAAATGATATAAAAAGACTGCAACTTGACATGAACATTCTCAATCCCCTCAAGTATCTCATCAACGCTAACCTCACAGAGACTCCAGATCAAATGAATGACATAAATAACTTCCTAGATCGTGTTGCATCAGAGGTATTTGAAGGAATAAGACGATCTAGCAATGCGATTGTGTTTAATATACCGGACTCATATGCCCTTAAAAATATCAAATCTAGTCTGCTTAGAGCCAGCGATATGACACAAGTACCACGTGTATGCTCAAGATTAAAAAGGAGTCACCCTGATATATACTCACCGATCTTGTTCAAATTCAACTCATCTGTAGACGCTAGTGACTTTTTAAATTCCTCCAATTCATTGAAACAGAAACAGATTTTCAAGGATATTAAGATTCTACCAGATAAAACACCATACCAGCGAAAAGCAGGCCGAAATGACTATAGACTACCAGCATCAAACTCTTAAGTGTATCATAACCCTAAACATCATAAAATTAAGTCCGATTCTAAGAGGACAGCTAACCTCACGAATATGCAACCACCGACAAACTCCCCTGAGTCTCCTAAAGTTCAAAACACAAAAGAAAGTAGTCCCAATGTAGGTGATGTCCATCCTTTTAAGAATGTTGACTTAGATTCAACCCTAAGTAGTTGTACTGATTGCGAATGGGATAACACAGTCCAAACCGCTGTTAGTACAACAACCAGTTACAGTGACTGTGCAACGGATAACGGGAAAACTGGTCATAACAATTATCTGCCTGACCACACACTTAACGTCGATATATTCGAACCTTGCAAACCATCTCAAGCATGTTTAACAACATACGATCCTCCTCAAATTACGAAGGAGCCGAAATCAACCACAAACCTTGGAAATAAGCGTTTAGAACATGTTTCACATAAGTCAGGTATAAATAGTAGTCTGAATCGTAAACGGCCACTTGGTCGCACACATAGACCTGATAGCCTTCTTGGTCCGGCTCCCAATGTGAATACTATTCCTTTATCAAATGTTATATCTAATAACAATGAGAAGACTATTTTGTACTTCCGCCGGCTTTTCTACCGGCAACAGTAAACATACTTCAAATGATGACAAAGTTGTTGAATCTATTTCCAATCGCAACACAACTCTCACCTTAACCAATCCTACGAGTATTCATGAAAATACTAATTGCGATTTATACTCCAACCTGATTCACCATGGTAATTCTCAATTTCTTATTCTTTCGTTCAACGCCCGCTCTCTGCCCAATAAAATTACTCACCTCAAAACCCTTTTATTGCTTGTAAATCCAACTATTGTACTTATTACGGAAACGTGGTGCAATTCATCTATATCCGATCACTCCCTGCATATAGATAACTATGTTTTCTTTAGAACCGATAGATGTTATGGATTAGGAGGCGGTACAATTATCTATGTCCGTTCGGATATTCATGTCTGCAAATTTGAAGATAAATCTCTTGATTCTATAGACGACTCCACCCATGTTACTGTAAACTGTCGATCTCCAAATCATCTATTGCTGGGATGCATATACAGACCACCCCATGCAGACTATAGGTTTGACAGATTACTAACATACATCTTTTCCATTGCTTCACACCAACCGCACACTTTTAAAATCATCGGAGGTGATTTTAATCTGTCATACATTACATAGGATTCGACTCCGGTACCAGGTCGACATGACAGGTTAGTTGAAACACTAGAACTTTATGGGTGGGTCCAACAGGTCCAACAACCGACTAGGAGGAATAATATACTTGATTTACTGCTTACAATCAACATAGATTCTATCTCAGTGTATATCAGCCATGAGTTTTTTAAGAGTGATTACAGAGTAGTATTGAGTATCATTCATTCTTTCGAGGCCATACAATTGAACTCTAAAGCTGCACTGATGTACAAGAGTAGACATTTTGATCAACAAACCTGGACACGGACTGAAACTCTTATTCGTTGTTTACCATGGGAAACTTATTTTACCACAAATAATATTGACATTGCGCTCTCTGATCTATACCACAACTTGATATACTGCCTCGACTGCACTGCTCCAATTACTAGCCATGTGGCTTATAACGCCAATAGGGGCCAGAATAGTTTTGAAACTTTTAAAAGAAAGCTGAGGAAATTAAAACACTGCTACCACGAGCATAATGACTTGCATGCACTACAGAGTATACTTGACTTGATTGACAGGAGTGCTTCATCTAAACGCAAGTATTTTATGAATAGAGAAAATAAAACCCTAGGTAATAAAAGCCCAGAATTATCGATACTTCAGCTTTTTAAATCGCGTGTGAAGTCAAATTCTCTTGGCACGACCAAGTTCTTCATATTTAACGGAAGCATTGTTGATGACCCCGGTATTATTTGCGAACAATTCAGCAAGCATTTCTTGCAGTGCTATAACACTGAAACTGAAAGCTGTATCAATACATTTCCAATGCTGACATACAGACACCTGTCGAAAATTGATTTCGTACCCTTCAACATCAAGCAGGCTATAACTGCCCTGAAAAATTCCTATGACGGTGGACCTGACGGTATCCCCTCATCATTTGTGAAATATGGTAGTAGGGAATTCCCATTATTTTGTTTAGAACTTTTCAACCTATCTATGGAATATGGGGCCTATTCATCTTTATGGAAAACATCTCTTATCATCCCTAGATTCAAAACCGGATCACGCAGTGATATTGTTAACTACAGACCAATTAATTTGACATCTGTGCTGTCAAGAACTATGGAAAAAATCATCCATACACAGCTATTATCATTTTTGCTTTCGGCTAATCTGATTAGCGCATCCCAACACGGGTTTATGACCAAACGCTCATGCTTCACATCGCACTTGGAATTTTTTGATCAAATTACCCAGAGAAGAGATGTTGGTCAGTCAGTGACAATTCTGTACTTCGACTTTAGTAAAGCCTTCGACAGCGTCTCACACAAACTTCTTATAAAACTCTCTTCATATGGAATACAGAATCCCCTTTTATCTTGGCTCAAATCATTTTTAGAAGAACGTAGCCAAATTGTCCGCTTTGGATATTGCTACTCCAAACCTGTGAATGTAACCAGTGGGGTTATACAAGGAAGTGTAATTGATCCATTACTATTTCTCCTTTTTATCAATGACGTTTGTTCCCTCTTTCAATATGGTAAACCTTTTCTTTTTGCCGATGATCTAAAAGTGATTTATTCATTCTCATCTCCCACCAAAGAAAGCTATATTTCAACGGTAATCCAAGAAGAAGTAAACAAGTTATACGAATGGACTATTTCGTGGAATTTGCCACTTAATGTTAACAAAAGTGGATTTATTCACATTGGCCGCTGCCTTAACCTAAATCTGGCTATACACAAACACACACTGAAACCTCTCAACACTGTTCGTGACTTGGGTTTAAGATGTAGCGACAGTTTGAACTTTTCTGAACACATTGCATCTCAAGTATCCAAAGCTAGAAAGCTCATCGGATTCATAATGATTAATTTCAATAATACCGAATCGAGATTATTATTATACAGAAAATGTATCTTACCAATTCTTGAATATGGTATTTTAGTTTACAGCAATTGCAGGCATAATGACCTGATTAAAATTGAAGGTGTTCAAAGAAGGTTCACCAAAGCTGTTTTGGGGTATTCTGACAACAAAGACTATCACCAAAGATGTCAACAACTCAAACTAGACCTCTCTGGACCAGGCGTATCAAATTAAACCTTATCTTTCTCTACTGGCTTCTTAACGGTATTTCTTACTCTTCACTATCTACCCCTTCATACTCTATGATACCGTCTCACAATCTACGCAATAAGGAAAATATTCTAGCGATTCCAAAAACCCACACCAATTTATGCCAGAATTTTTTCGTTATTCACTACTCAACCATGTGGAATAGACTGCCAGTGGACCTCCGATGCAGTAAAACTACAACCCGGTTCCGAAGTCTTCTTCATGATTTTCTTTTCGAAAGCGGATTGTGTCACCTATTGAATATCAACGTGCTTAACAACAATTTATACAATAAAGGTCCGTCATCTATCTAATTGACTGAAAAGCAAAGTAAAACCTTTGAAATCTTTCACGTCTGTTTTACTTTATTTTATATTTATCTTAATATATGAAGTCTGCCAATGTTCGTATTCATAATTATTACTGTTATTGATATCATTATTGGTCTCTCGACGCATTAGATATTCTTTTCATTTTGTTCCTAAACATCCAAAGTCTACAACTAAAAACAAAAAAACCCTATGTTACACTTAAACAATTTTTTTAAAATCTTCACAACATATATATAATATATCGAAATTTATATTTAATTATCCTTTGCAATTAATTGTGACTATGATAGCATAATTCTGAATTATTATTATTGCACTAATGTTTATACTAATACCCGGTTTCACTCTGTATACTGTTACATAAATCTACACGTATTTATCCGAGTGCACTAAAGGTTTATTATTATTGTTACTATTATTGTTGTCATTATTTTTTTCTGATTTTCCTTATTTATTTTTTTTAATTATTCCTTTATCTCAAAAGTCTATAACCATTACACTATTATTATCATGGTTGGACCCTTTCACTATGTGTTCATTTCTTTTCTCTCTCCCTCCTTTTTTTCCTTCTAAATAAATATTATTCTTAAGATTACGAAGTTTTGGATTGAGACAATAACTTGTGTTACGTTGAATTCAACTTCTCAGACTTGTTTTATCTTCACTATGCATATACACCTCATACATATTGATTATCTTTTGCACTTAATTGAGACTTTCATAGCATCACTCCAATCTATGACTGCACAAACACTTATCCTAACGTCATGTCTTACCGCAATAATAAATTATTTACTTATTAATTTATTGTGTTTTACTTTATTTTTATTGCTCGTTTTGCTATACATACATAGTTGTTTGTTCTAGTTCTGCGTTAAGATATTTACGTATTCCGCGTCTCCTTTACTTCTATTTCCTTAGTTTCTTCCTTTCCTCCCTCAAAATCAATTCAAAATTCTTGCCGATTACACGGAACCTGATTTATTATTACTATTCTATTATTAATATTTTATTTTCCTTTTCTTTCCTTTCTCAAACATGGCAAATTTAATACTAACATTGTTGAAAATTGTGTATTATTACATTTTTGAAGAAACCCGAAATGATTTCTTCACAACACTTATGTACCCATAATATGTTTGTGAATAATAATAATAATAATAACAATAATAATAATAATACAACATAGTGCTATGCGACTTTCATGTTTGGCATGCCTTATGTGGCGTTGTTGTCTGAGGATGTATATTATTATTAATTATAAAAATATAAACGAATGAAGACCAACAACATTGCACTTAGACCAGTAATAGTATCTTAAGGGTTTGTTTTCGTCGCTTGGTTAAGGCGGAGACTGCCGGACGGTAATGCTTGCAGTGCAATTATTGTTTGGAGTTAACCAGTACTTCAGAATAATCAGTCAAAGTAATCGAAAATTAGGATAGTATCTGAGTCGGTCATTGCTGAATAGAAAAGACGTGGGTTGTAGCTTTCAAAGGCCGCATACTAACACCTGGTAACAACACTATTATTCGTGTGGAGTCGCCGAATCGCCACCAAAAAGATATGTACAGTTATGTGGCTCCTTGCACCAATGCATGTCGGTTGTGCCCAAGTGACATATCGGAACATCCACAAGGGAGAGCACAGAAAAACACATCTGCAACCAGACGCTATAGGTAAAAAGCACGCAAACTGTTGCTACCACTACCTGGACAACTAACTCCATTTGTTTCACGAAAAGTGATACTGTAATTGGACAAGATGAGCCACGTATATGCAGAATACGAAACCTGTGATTTAATGTTTGGGGAGGAAAGAGGATTGACTTACTTGGTAGACTGAAGCATATGTCAATGAGACTTTTGATTGTCTCCAGCATGCAAATCGTTTTAGTTAAACAAGTCTCCAGACACTGTACACGCTGAAGGGTTAGTTCCTCTCTATCCGCTATCACCAAATCAACGACATTTTTTTTCAGAAGAAACAGAGTATGTGAAAGAGGTTTGAAAACAGAGATTATATCAACGGCAACTCGCAGACAGATTTGATGACATTTGTGCACAAGCTGTTAAAAGAACATTCATCATTTATCATCAGTTAGTTCTAAATAACTAAGTAAAAAATACATTTCATTAATTCATGAACAACAAATTATCACTTTCATATCCTATGTTCACTTACGCGGTTGATCATGCAGTACTGAAAATAGTTCTTAGTGCTTTCTTCAGCTGATTGTTAGTCCCATTTGATATTACATTATACTGTATTCACATTTATGGGCTTATTCGTTCATTGTTTTTGCTTACCTTTTATAATGCTCAATAAGGCTGTTACGTGTATACATCATTTGTTCCTCTTCATTCGTGTACTGCTCACCAATATATCCTCTCGTTTACCATCGACTATGCTCTCTGGTCAACATTTCATTACTAGTAAGATCTCAGCTGAATATGAAGTTGGTTTAAACCGTCAATCTTAAGTCACGATTTTTGCAGTGTTGATCCACCTCTGTAGATAGACTTTCACCCATATGTTGAACTGATGAGCTCCACTCATTGATGATTCAGTGTGAGGGGTCGATAGGTATCCGACAAGTTACTTTGGGCTTGTGAAATTTTTTAAGATGTCCCCGTAAATTCTCTATTTTGAGAGATGAATGAGTGCTTGTAAAAAGCAAATTTATGAATGAGTAGTTTAGAAAATTGCGATTAACTGACATATAGTCATTCAGGAACTCTATATTCATGACAATCACTCGTAATATGATAGTTTCGCGATTCCGTGAATGAATTTGGTTGCAGTTCTTTAAACTTTGTCCAAGAGTTCAGTCCAGTTTCGAATAAACGAAAGACCTAGTGAAAATTACAATGGTTTCCGTGTTAACATGGCTGAAAGCTCTGCTACAGACAACTGAAATTTATTCGTCATCTACGTATGTGTAACTAGGTGGCAATTATGAAACATAATTCACTTTGAAGCATTTATCAGCTACATTAAAATTTTAGACTATTAACAGGATTTCAGATCATTTTGAAGCTCCGAACAATAACTTCTTGCATATTTGCTGTCTAAACGTTTGTTTTGGCTTTAGCTGACATGTTATTGCTGAAAACCATATAGAAAATTAGAACTGTCAATGTGTGGTCACTCTTACCTAGAATCGCCTTTTAATCTGTAGTCTTGGGAAATGGGGATTTTTAAAGACACATTTCGCTGAATAAGACAGTCTTTGAAATACATGCATCAGTTTACTAACTGTTTTAAATTCTCCGTGTGAAGAACCACTTATTTACAGAAAATTTTATCGTCATTTTCGAAGATATTGGCAAACTGAGCGATCAGGCCATTTGCCTCATTTGTAAATGGCAGGTATGATCAGTCGCAACTGAAACTATGTATAATCCACGAGCTTTTTAGTGCTTAATAAACATAGATGCTTATTACCACTGTCTGCTATTGTCAACTAGATAGTAATCCGTAAAAGCTTTTCTCAACTACATCGTATCCGTATGAGTTAGCCAGCTCCAATTGAGTTTGTTGATGCACTCATTCAAAACCTTTGTCCTAATATGAATGGAATCATAAAAGATTGCAAGTTCAAACACTCTCAACTTCTCCTTTAGTGCGAAGTTCAGCATTTTACAGGTGATTGAAAGATATACACATTAATATTGAATACTTGCTAAATGCCTATAAGCTGTAATTTGGTTCAAATTCTAGAAATAAGCCGGAGTGAACGTGTTAAACAATGAATTTATAACTATATAATGCTTGATT
>NW_017386202.1:0-14525 GCF_000237925.1 Schistosoma mansoni
AACATTTCGTGAACATTTTACAACACATTTAAATGAATGGAAACAATATTACGATAGTAAAGATCCTCAAGAAGATAAACTACCTGAACCATGGAATAAATTGGATGTATTTAAAACTTTGATTATACTTCGATGCATACGTCCAGATAAGGTTTGCCTCTTTAAACTATTATTTCCAACGGCGATTCAGCTGATGATGTACTACGGGATAGACTGACTAAAGCAGTTGAGAGAACGTTTAATGCTGCCCACCTCTTTCTTTCTTACTGGACACGATCTATGGTGATTCCCCAACTAAAGGACAAGTTGCCTGGTTATGCCACTTCTATGTGTATCTATAAATTCAGCTGCTCCTGTGGAGAAAGCTATATTGGGCGCACTACCAGACAATTGAACCAAAGAGTTAGTGAACACCTCCCTTCGTGGTTAGGAAATGGTATGGTCAAGTCGATACGGAGCTCGATTCCTTCACACTTGATTGATAGCGGTCATGAAGTTGACAAACCAGTCTTTTAAAGTTATTTATCGTATTCCTACTACTTTTCCTTATGGGGTTCGATCTCTTCTCCTACACATAGCAGAAGCTATAGGAATTCGATCCAACAACCCAAGTCTTTGTGTTCATAAGAAATTTGTAACACCCTTATCCCTCCCTTGGCCTTAATAAATAATCTTATTTTCCATACTCTTTCTTCGTTTATTTTTCTTCACCCCCCTATCAATTATTTACTTATAATTTTTCTAATATTCGCTTCCATCTATCTGAACACTTCTTATTACGTAATCTTATAATTTCTATGAATGTTATTTCAGTGTCTATATTTTCTAATCATTGACCTATTTTCCTATTATGTAACATTGGTTCAAGCCTTTTATTATTCATATCACAACTAGTACACCTGTCATTACACTATCAATTTGTACTTTCTACTTATTATTAATTTTGATTATGTAATCTATTCCACTGTTATCATTGACTGCCTTGATTGGTTTAATAATTTCGTATATGCATATAAATATTACTGTATATTAGAGTAAAGCCTGATGAGGATCTAATCGAAAACAATATTGTTCGGTTATATATGTTGTTCTATATTATTTCCTCGTTCATATATTAACAGACAGATAACATATAGTGTTCGCTATTATTATCATTAATGTTTCGTTTAGGAAAAATAGTTCTTAGCTGAAAATGCACATAATATTGAATGAATTCGAATAGTAGTTTTGATGATTATACGCGATATTCAAATAAATAATATGCGAACACAAATATTTCTGACTTGTTTCTCTGAAATTATGATTCATTTACGAAAGCGTAGGCTTTAATTCATTCATTAGTCTTCGTTTTTTCGTATGAATTAAGTATACTCTTGTCATTATCTTCTCACCGCAATTTCGTCGTACGTTTGAATAAAGATGATAATTAATACAAGCTCAAATGATGTATAAAAATTATTCATTTGAACATTGAGATGGAAATCAGTTCCCGCCTTGTGTATTGACAAACGTTTTAGTTTTCAAGTACAATCATCACGGTTGTGATTTGGAATCTGTGTCTGGTTTAAGAAATCGTTCTCCATTTTCAACAGTTCACTTTCAATGAAATGCTTTATGTTTCTGTGATAACAATCCTCGGAGACTTTAATCTACTTAGCTTATTACAAATTGTTCTATCTCTATGTATTGAATAGAAAAATCATTATCTTTTTTATC
This sequence comes from Schistosoma mansoni, assembly GCF_000237925.1. NCBI lineage: Eukaryota > Metazoa > Platyhelminthes > Trematoda > Strigeidida > Schistosomatidae > Schistosoma > Schistosoma mansoni. The sequence goes on from NW_017386202.1 coordinate 1,717, forward strand.
TTTACATTTGTTAACAGTCAGCGTTATAATATGTTATGCAATTAGAATCGATGTGACTTTGTTCAGAAGTTACAATTTTATAATAAACAACGATGAAATCGCTTGACAGAATGTGCTTAATGGTAACTTGTGCAATAGTGAGCGATATTGTAGGACGAATCGGCTTGGATAATTGAACCCTATGAACTATCAAGTTATATTCAATGTCCTTTAAACCTTTTCTTTCTTACTTTCTTGATTCATGAATGTTTATTATCTTTGAGTTGGTGTGTGTTAGTAATAGACTATTCAGGACTATTTTTTCGATCATATTTGTATGATTATGCACTTCGAATACATGCATTTTTTGAAACAGCTGATCAATAAGCAACCATGAATGGTCTTTTGGTACTAGACGATTCATTTATACCAAAGCAATTGGAACATCAAGATGACATATATTTATTTTGATCACATATCGGAATTGATGAACTACATAATCTCAGTAAAAGATTTTGTTGTTGTATCGTCTAATAGATATGAAACGTCGATTACTCAGTCAGAAGCTTCTGGGACACATTTTCAAGAAGTGAAATATTCTTCTCAGTTGACTGTATTGAAACGTCCACCATAATGTTGAATTGATAATATTCTTTGAAAATTTCTCATGAGAGATGACTGAACATTTAACTACACCGGTTCATGAAAACGTGATTGATTGAAAGACATAGATAATCATTATTCAAAAATATAAACATCTTTTTTGATATTAATTATTCCAGAGGAATTATTAGCGGTCAGAAACGTTTTTTCAAATGAATGTTAATGGTTCAAGTGAGTAAACATTGAACGATCGTTTTATCACACACGTGAAACCTTTACAAATGCAATTTCACTCATTGGGATTGCTCAAACTTTGCCTGTACAAATTGAACAAATCCAGCCTTCCAAAAACCAAACAAATAAGTAAAGGTGCTACTATTCTGTTAAATGAGAGTAGAATTGAATTTGAAATACACTCACTAATTGAGTTCATGCATTAGGACTTGTGGAGCAGTTGAAATGAACTGGGAAAGACTGGATTTGACAGGTATAAATACATCATCATGGATAAATGAAGTCACAATCTTATTCCGCTTGTTGTAAAATGAATGCAGAGATTTATTATCATTTCAGGTTTCAATGGAACTTGATGAACAGTCCGAGTTTCAAAATAGATGGTCTGTGTCATACAATCCTCAGAAATTTGAAGCTGCAAACAATACATTTATCCACGCATCCAATTATCGCATAGTCTTTTCTAAACAGTAACTACTAAAACTATGAAATTGTTATTTTCATAAAACCTTGTCTCTTTTTAATCTACAAAAAATAAACACTGTAGTCAGAATCACGCAACCAGTAGATGTATTAATGTGATGATGACCATTTTGTTTCTCAAGTGTAATGTGTAGACAAACACTTCACAGCTCGTGTCATACGTACTGAGTGTCCATTGTTTTAAATAGAATTATTTAAGATATTGCGCAAATGTAAATACTTCTCTGACTATCAGATCTTTGATGGTGAAGTAGACGAATCATTGTTTACCCAACAACACAATGGTCATACAACTTCCGAATCTAGACATTTGACATTTGTTAGAAAGGATTCATGGCAGTCTCATTTCAATGACGTTCACTTCGATGTGTTTATTTTCATTCTATCTGATGAAATCATTTCAGATTACACAGTTAATATACGAAGAAATATTTTCAGTGTTACATCTAAGAACAACTTGTTCATCGTTTACATCTCAAAGTCTAAGTACCAATGGTGTTATTATTGTAGAGGCCACAGTAAAGATAACTATCCTATTTCACCCAAATGAGAAGATAGCTTTCTATTATGATAACGTAAGGTGAAAAATTTAATGGAAACTTTTTATTATTTTGTTACAAATACTTCAGATCATTCCACTATTTCATATTAACCAATACTGTCAAGTGTATCTCGTTACTTTGAACATGATAGAAAAGTATCTGCATTTAATTTTGTGGAAACAGACTAGTTGACACTATTATCAATCCACTAAAGAATAAATATCCAAGCATGTATTAAAGACAGTGAATAATCAGAAGTGAAGTCCCATCCCAAAATCAATGATGTGTTCGTGCCAAATAGTAGCGTACTTTGAATGCTTGAGTACTGAACGTAAAGAGTCATATTCTGTTAAGCTTAACTTCATGTAATGAAAATTGACTGTTCATAAAGTTCATTTTGGAACATCCTGAGTGCAGCATCCTCTCCACTCTACACATTTACATTTCATTTCAACGGACGACGGTAGTCATCTCACAGTTTGTCGTTTCATATCATGATGGAGAGATATTTCGTAATTCTGAACCCAAGTTGACAAGAATATCTATACAGATTGGATGGAAAATTCATGGAAATATAACGTTGAATACAGATATGCCTAGTGTTAATGTGATTAGTTGTCTTTGAATGAGATGATCTAAATGATGATACATTTCTCCAGTAATTATTCGATTTAGTATCAATGAATGTGTGGTGAAAAATCTTGCCTCGGACATCCAACACTCTTTTTTCAGATTCCCAAAGAAATTGAAGAAAGTGAGTGGCAATCGAAAATCTATGGAAGAATAAATTGTGGAGAAGGTAAGGATCATTTCAGAATATCTTGTTAACACTTTGATATATGGTGACGTACATCATCAACCATTTGCTAGTGTCATATTATTTTTTAATTGTACTCAGTTATGAGCATGTCAATGCAGAAAATTTATGTAATCTATCAGAGTATTCTAATAAAGCTTCCTAAGAGTGAAGGATGGTCAGTTGTTTCTTTTGTGAAATCAGATGGTGTATATGTCATAGAAGTGTTGTGGATAATTGTGCGGAGTAAAACTGAGATACTATTTGTTAACACACTATGTCCAAATGTTTATGAATACTGAGAATTCAACGTTAACTAAATGTTCACATTTCTCGTACTAGAATTGCAGTGTCACACCTGATTGAGAACGACTGTGTTGGCTAATTCAGAAAGTGTTTGATATTCGTGACTAGGTCTTTTATTCAGAGGATAAATATAATTAACTGAGTTGAAATCCAAGTATTTATGTCTTCGATTCATCAAAAATCTTAGTTGATAATATCACAGAAATGATTTGAGTTATTGATTTAAAGTGTTGCTTCGGCTTTACACGCTAAACTTTATCGATAATGAACTTCAATATTCATATTTGCCGACGCTCACTCAATTAGATCCTTCGAGTGAAACAACCGACCTGTATGAATGTCCTTACCACAAACGTTTGGAGGGCTATTTGTGAAATTCTCGCACACATGATTACCGCTAGATGCACACAAATATAGATGTATGATATCTAGCAGACAATATATCCGCTCATTTATTGACTAGCAGCAAGACGGTCACAAATGCAGTCCTCAGTCATCTCACCACTCAATGCATAAGAAAGTGTGTTTTGTAAGAAGCAGAAATAAAGCAGTGCTACTACAAAACTAATATTTCCTTTATGAAATGCTAAATCGTCTTGTTTCATTGAAATAAACATGTGCTTTTGAAAGTTGAAGATTAGTTTAGTGTGGAGCAATGAGTGTATGTGATCAAATGGTAAACTGTGTTTTAAGAATGGATGTGAGAAGTTCACCAAACGATGATAATTGCCACTTTCTATCGTTTGTTTGAGTCCTTCAATTGATGTTCTGGTCTGCAGTTGATAGGTCTCTTGTTGATAAATGCACATCGATGTTGCATTGGGTCACAAGCATTGTGCGTAAAGATGGATAGAGAATAGCAGCGAAATCAATTTTTCACTCTGAAAATTAATCGGAAGATTTATTAAGCAATTCAAAATATGAATTAAAGCTTCACACCGTTGCAAAAGTCACTTGGTATATGGACTGCTTAGCTAAATGGATAACAAAAATTAATTTGAAGTGAATGTTACTCAGCTTCAGTGTTTGATAAGTTCTAGATAAGTTGAAACGCGTGTCCGAGATCACCTTACTTGGTCATCATTTTTCTTTAATTTGTAAATTTCTATGTTGCCTCAGTGTAACCAGCATTGTGAATTAATATATAACGAATTGTTTGTAGGTTTTCCGGACGCTCAACTGACTTGATAAAGTAACTCAGAAATGAACTTATTTCATCGAAGATTTGCTTGTTGATCATTGTTCACTTTCAAAACTCAGAGCATTGTAAATCATAATTTATAGGACAATCATCACTGTAACAGCAGTGAAAAATTCTATAGTTCCTTATTTTGACCGCTCCTTAAATAGTACAAACAACTTGTTATACTTACCAAATGAAGTCAAAATTCAAAATGTCGTATTCTTTTTAATTTATCATACATGATTACACATAAAATGAAATACCTGTTCCTTGCAAAATGGATTAAAAGTGGTACATTGGTGGAGTATGAAGTTATCGGAAGTATGTGGACTATTATTCAATCAGCATTAAATATTTACACATTCAAATAAATCACCTTCTTTATTCACATTGACAATTTCATAGGTAACTGTAGTCGGCTATTAAACGATATGCAGGCATTCATTTCAAATGACGTTTCAATTACCATTTACAACTTCTCGTTGATTTGTTGTTAAATAATAAGAAGAATAGAGATCCGTTAACATCTACCTTAAAATTTGCTTAAAGATAAGATCACAAAATAAAACTTAAGATGCTTTCAGTTCCGTAAAATATTAAGTGTCAGTTAGGTGATTGTACATTCATGAAGAATCTTCCGTTATTCTTTTAACACATATGATGTAGAACATTCCTGTGACAGTGAAGTTGTGAAAACTATTCATGTACTTGCGATTGCCTTAATAAACAATCGTCAAATTTCCTAAATCTCTTCTTTTTCAATTACTTCCGATAAATTGAGGAGATGGAGAAGTAATGTCTCCACATTGCACTTTACCATACCCAGTTTGATAACTAATTTCATAGTATGAAAATGTGTTTCTTTCAAATGAATACATATATTGAATAACTACAGACAATTTTTACTTTTCCATGTCTTAGTCAACGGAAATAGTATTTCGACTATTGAGAGAATCATTCCATTATTCAATGATCAGATAGACTTCAATATTTGTCTAATGGAATTTTTTCTTTCATCATCGATGAGTTGTGTTGATTTAAGTGATCTGATGCATTAACTGACAGAAAATGGGCCATTATGCTGCCACCTTCATTGATGTCCACGATCACAGAAGCTAGAATGAAAATTGTCATCAGCGATTTTAAAACGTCTATTTTTCCTTTGTTTTTCAACTGACTAAACACGACTGAAATGGGATTTTCAGTCTCTGAACAACTGGCTTTCTTGCAGAGAGCTCGATCATAAAACTGGTTGCATGAAAATAAAGTTTATAACCATCAAAGTTCATTGCAGCACGCTTTGCTAAACTCAGTCTAAGCTTAGTGTGTACATGTCTGATTCCGAAGATTTATGGAGATACATCAATTTTCTTTGTGTCAAAATTTTTCACTTATTCTTTATATTCGAAGTAGTTTCGTTAAATTCAATTATGCTGTTGTGAAATACAATTGAAGTTGTAGTTGTGTGCTGAATTTCGCATTATGCATTGTGATGACAATTTCCATTGAATGAAATGTTCACTTAATTCAGATATCACCGTCACACCATTGAATTATTGTTAAAGGTTTTGTATTTTTCTTTTCTTTTGTTTATTGACTTCAAATGAAATCATCTTATTGTTTTCATAGAAACTTGTTCGAAATACATTACAAGTGAAACATGCAAAAAAGCAGCGACATCGACTATGACATGTATTTGGTGTGAGATAGCAGAGAAATGTATAGAAAGTAACGATCAGGATACTCATGGTTTGAAAGTAAATGGCTGCCGTGTTGATGTGAGTACTTATTAAACTTCATAGGTCGTTTGGAATATCCACAAATTTCACATTCCGAAGAAATGTTCTAACTATGAAGAAATGACTTGCATTATTCCCCCAGTGACTGTTTCTAATCAGATATAGGTACAATGCTTCCTTTACGTAAAACCAGTAAACTAAGGATCAAAGCGTCGCTCACCATCAGCGTTTGAAAGTGTATTACTTCTTCAGCTCATTGAATGCGCCGTAATATCAAACGTAGGAAATGAAAACCGTAAATCCATGTGAATTGTCATAATACGCCGATGAAATCCGCTGAATTGAAGAAGCCTAAACTATTGAAATTTTGATATTTAGTAAAACCTACTAAGTTTTTGATATTTTTCAGAAAATAACTAACCAAATAATCAAGGTGAATTCCGATGAAGCGATTTTACTCAAAGAAGCGTTACTAGTTGAAAATTAAGCATCACGTTATGACAAATAATAAGAGAATGTAGAATTCTAGTGTTGAATCTCAGAACAGTGATTTCTGATCGTCGATTGAAAAATATATGATCTGTAAGGGCTGTTTTATTAAGCCGTCAATTATAAATGTGAGGATCGCGATCAGATGTCACATCTAGAATACAAATTTTACCAAACAAATTATTCGTCAACAAGGTATAAACTAGTGTATACTTAGCACACTGGTTATCAGTTACCAAGAGATAATTTATATGATTGTACGAATGCACATTCTACCAGTATTTGTGAAATTTTCGTGTGTCATCATTACTGACAATGGTGTATAGTGAATAATGAATTGAATGAATGATATTTGATGTCTATTAATCAATGTTTCTGACTAATTTATTTAGAGGGACCCGGATGTCAAAGGTTTGAGTACTTTAACACCCATCAAACACAGTGAAACAAATTTGCGGACCACTGAATTTTAGGTTAGTGAAAACCTCATGAACAAATACTGAGGAAGCGGAAGAACACTTGATAAATGTTTTACATTTAGTAAAAAACTGCTAAATCTTAAGATCTCGACCGATGATATACCTAATATCTGTATATGAATTGTCATAGACACTTATGCACTCATTCATAACTAAATAGTCGATGTAATAGTTTTCAATGTAAAGAATTCTGACAAGATTAGAGAGGCTCATAATAACTCGTAGATAAGTAGTAGTGCACATAAGTGGTATTGTAATCATTGCAGTCAACTATGAGTTCCGTGTGAATGCTAAATTTGATAGAGTGATCTGTCGAAACATTTTATCAATACCTAGATAAACACTTCCATATTTCGTTAGTAAATGATGATTGACAAACTATGGTTATAAAGGTGTCATCAAGACTGATTAGGTTTTCTACTTTGATCTTTTTGTTGATATGTGTAGAATAGGGTCAATGGTTTCTTTCAAAGCTTTGTCTTAAGAATGATCTAAACCACAGTTTTCTTCACCGACATCACACTCGTCCCACATTCTTTGAATCAAGATTTGGTGGTTGCATACATCCATTGTTTTCGTGAGATAAGATTCCTGCTTTGCATATTGAATTTCAGCTTTTCGTAGCTTACATACTTTAGAGTCAACACCGAACCATTTGCAACTGGAGTTTATCTTAATCTTACAGACAATTATTAAAGTTTTTTATGAACAATCGTAAATTAGTTTTGAAGCAAAAATAGATTCACTCCGATGCATTTCAAATGATATCAGACATGTGAAAAAGGTCCTGTTGACAGAATGTCAATTGTAGTTTAATACGAGTTATGGACGGAACTTAACAGTAATAGATCACCTTTTCATGATGTTTCTGATATTACAAATATGTGTTTTTGTATGTATATGTCGAAGGGACAAACAAAATTGGTCAGTTCTCTCATTTTTCAGGCCATGTATGACCACAGATAATAGGCAGCTTGTCTGACAAACATTATCTTATCAACTGAATTGAACCCATGCATGAAAATAATTCCATTTACGGTTCCAAAAAATTCATTGATTCTTTTAGCGCTACAAAGCGCTTAAACAATAGTTCAGAACGTTCCGATATCTAATACAAACCACTATTTAATTGCTTTCTGATAACACAACATCGACACAGACGTTAAACTCTTTTTCATATTTATTAACTACGTGTTCACACTCTCTTCGTCATAATGCATATTCACTTATATATTATAATTCAGTACACAATCCACAGTATCATTAGACAAACCAGTTTGTATACGTTTCACCAAGTCATGATGCTCTTTCTTAGCTAAAGACTCAGAAAAGAATATTCATAAGAACTTTCTCGAACTTCACAACGGTGTAACAGTGTTTTGAGCACTCTAATTGATAAATCTGAAAAAATCTTAAGATCTCGACAGATGATATACCTAATGTCTGTATATGATTTGTCACAGACACTTATGCACTCATTCATAACTAAAAAGTTGATGTATTAGTGCTTAGTGACAAGATTGTAGAGGCTCAAATTAAGTTGAGATGAAATAAATACGGTTTATTGATTATAATGCGTTTCTGCCGCACAATGTCATTTTCTGAATCATTTTAATCATACTTATCACTTTGACTGAGCAATATGGTCTTCAATGAATTATAAATGTGAAAGGTGTGTTGATTTATTAAGCATGTAGTAAGCATGTGGTAAAATAATAAAGTTTTACATAATTATCAAAGATATTTAAAATCATTCAAGTAGTAGTGTATGCGAACACAAATAGAGATAGTCTTATGTATGTTGAAATACATTTACAGAATATCTTAGTAAAATTGCATAATAATACAGCATATTGTTTATTTGCAAAATTGTCAATCAGCTGTCTCAGATTTCATGTGTTCCTACATTTCCACATCAATTGATTTCTGTTCTTATCCTTTCCCACCTTTTTGATCTTCTAAACATTATGCTACCAGATATTCTTATGTTCACCATCAATAAAATATTGATTTATTGATTGACATAGCCATGTTAAACGAAATAAAAACAAACTGAAATTATGTTTACCCTAGTGACAATGAACTGCATCAAACTTATCATTGTTATTTTACAAAAGTAAGAAATAATGCACAATTGTTACCTATCATCAATAATGGCTTGTACTGATCGTTGAATTGAATTAACATCACGAACTAATATAAACTAGAAAACCACTGAAAACCATGAAGTATTGAACCGCGGTTCATCTTAATCTGTGACTCCTCAGCAAAAACAGGTTGATTGTGCCACATCACCCGTTAACTCATATCAGTTAATAACTCACTGTATGCTGTGTCAGTGGTTTAAGGGTATAATGCAGTTCACAAGACCTAAAGTTCGTCAGTTCAGCTGACGGGCATTATTTTTACTTCTATGATCTGATGTAATGCTTTTCTTCCATTTGTTAAACTTGGCTTACAACAGTCAAAGTAGTCGGACATTGACGCATTTGCTGATGAGTTTGTAGTAATCGTAATAGAATAAATTTACACTCAAGCAGATTAAATAACAAAAGACAATTATTGGTTATTTTTAAGAGATAGTAATGAGAAGTCTCAATACCTTTAAAAGATCATTCGTTATAAAACCATTCATAATGAAATGAGGTCGTGGTCAATGTATAATGTGTATAGTGTAATTATCTAGTTCTACTATGAATCTTCATATTTTTTCATACAACATATGATACATTACTAATCATTCACGTAATTGACTTGAATTGAGGTTTGTAAAATTGATCAAAACAAAATTGCATAACATAAAGGTAATCTCCTTCTTTGTTTCTTTTTAATTTGAGGAGAGAATAGAGCAAATTTGGGAATCTCTATCTATCTGTTTACTTAAATTACTTTTTAAAGTCTTATAGGATATGGTATAAACAAATTTCATGGATCTTGTTCTTCGTTTTCTTAAAAAACACGCTGAATTCAGCTTCAACTGAAAGTCATTGAAATCATGGTCACTCATCAATTTGCCATAATAATGACGATTTAGGACGATGATGATGACGATTTGGATGATGATGATGATGATGACGATTTGGATGATAATAATAATAATAATAATAATAATAACATCAATCATACACATTATTGATATGATGGGGTCCATTATTTTAATTACAGATAAAGATTCAGTGCTAGTCAATTATTCTTGGTAATTTCAATTATCAATTCTATTATCTAATGAAAACTCAATTTATTTTTAACCGACAGAATAATTGAATAATAATAATAATAATAATAATACAGTGAATGATATGAACACAATTATTTGTGTAGTGAAAATCTACTGAAATTTTATTTGAGTAGTTAAAGATTATCGTTTAAAAATTACTTAATCTGGTGAAGTTATAACTAGAAAAATTCATCTGTCGTATATTCATACCGACTTTAAATAGATGAATTACATAGAATATTCATCTTACTCTTCGTGTGATAATTTATTCACCTCTTAGAAGTAAGCATTTTCTACGTGCTTGAGAACAATTTCTAACGTGATTAAATAATGATGTATATAAACAATGAGACTGAACGCAGTTGTTACCTTGACGTGTTGATCAGGCCTGCCTACCGTCATAAATCAACCAATATATGTAGCTATAAAATGTGTTACTTACCGTCATACTTTGTCAAACTTTTTTTTTGAGATTAGTAAGACTAAAAGCAGTAACTTAATGCTCGAGAGCGATGTCGAGCTGATGAGTACATAAGCCTGTGACAGCAATAATGTACTATCATCAAACCGCCCACATGTAAAGTAATGTTGCTTTATCATAACTGATGCAATGATTATAAAGAGACAACTCAGAATGTGTGATACTTCCCATCAACTTATATCTCCGTTGGAAGGTCATTTTCAAGCACAAAGCCAGTACATCAAGTGCTCTACAATAAAAAGAGTGTGCGCGATGGGCCACAAGCAGTTGTCCATAGAACCGTGGGGTCACGTTTCAACGTTCTTAAGACCATCACTAATTGATTAGCTGATAATAGAAATATAATCAAATATAAATATAATTTATCTAGGAGAATAATATTTGAGAAGTCCCATGTAATTAAGTATGAACTTTCATTTTTAAGCCATAGGTTATTGGCCGCATGGATATTATTCAGTACCTTCATATCAATAGAATATGCAAGTGATAATCCATTAGCTTGATGAAAAACTGGAATTAATAGGGAGAAATCTAAAATCGTCGAAATTCATGAGAAAATATCTAAGAATACCAGAGAACATGCGCTTGTTGTTACCGATTTGATATGATTGGATGCTAGTTCAATGGTACCAAAGGTAACTGTGCATGAGTTAAACCAAATACTTTGTGTTAGAGTCCATTATGCAGAACCGTGCATGCACACTGCTGTGTGTCTTCTCTAAAACAAGTTAAAATGAATCTTTTTTACCGGATTTTTAACTGAATAATCAAGGTAGGTAATTTCAAAAATACTTTGATTGAAAATTGACTGTATGATCAAAAATGTTTTTCGAAACGATTGAGACCAACTTTCGGCTAGAGAGGAAATTTAGAAAAAAATGTTTAGATGGGATAGAGCTTACTTCGAGGAAATCATCAAACTGTATTACGAGGTCAGACCCTACTTTAAACCATGAATGTAAACAGAAACGTGTAAGGCCAAAAAGCACACTACTTCCAGAATTGGAAGCAGCCGCAACTGGAAACAACTGGAAAGTGTTGGTCACAAGAGTAGGATGCAGAGTGCTGTTGGTTGACCTATGCTCCTTCATGAGAAGTAACAGATATAAATAAGTAATTTTGAGATCGTTACACGTTGCAGGTTTTTAGCGTTTCATGTATTAGCTTTACACATAAAACCAGATCTTTCTTATTTAAAGATACACACATTGAAATGATGCCCTTGTTGTTTGATAAAGAATGAAAAGTATTAGATACTATTGTTCATTGAAGATCATGAAATCATATTTAACAATCAGATACTACTTAACTGGATGTTAATAATCAAATGGGAGAATCAAAATGTCCATCCATATATATTCAATAATTATTAATTGTTTTATTATGATAAATCAATTTCGTGAGGAACATCACAAATCATTCTTATCCATAATCCTTATAACAAATAAGGGATAATAGCAACTGTTTTTATACGGGCGGATGTGTGTTCACTTCTTATCGTACTAATCGCATGTCTGTAGCTTATTTTTGTATGACGTTAAATAATGATTAACGCTTGGTAAATAGAGTTAGCTCACTCGTATTCGCCATCGCGCGTCATATCGCTTTGCTTACTTTTCTTTGCTTGATTTCTTTTGTCCGTTTGTTCTGATCAAATATTGTATAAAATATGGGTTTTAGGTACTAATTTAGCGATATCTTTGGGCAGATTCCGTTATTCACCGACGCGGAATATTTAGGTAATTGTGTACGAGGATAGGCGACCTATATATTAAGATAGCAATAATATGTTAAAGATCACTTGTCCGATCTTACTGGAGTCAAAAGCTAGGCAACTAAGGTCTGTTGATCCATGTTATAAATATTTCGAATACCGACACAGATTTCTAGATCATTTATGTTGGTAAGTACAAATATCCTTCCGTTGGACAAAGGCTTCAGTCCTGCGTATATTAGTTTCTAATATATGTGAAGGATAACAATGAAAATATCATAAGACGGATATAAGTATATACGTATAGATCTACTGTCAATTATATATACTCTATGAATTGATTCTTTAAACTGGTATTCTACTTTCCTTCAACAGTTTAATTTTCTTTCTGATGCTTAAGGTTTGTTTTAAAGTTTATATTTCTTATGTTTTCTTCGCAAAAACAAACGGTTTACTGTTTAAAAATGTAAAAGTCGCAGAATACTGACTCATACAAATTATTTGCTTACATCCTTACGCTTATTTTCACAAGCCCAAGCTATTGACTAGCATTCTTTGGCTCAC